>NC_141756.1:75804836-75934836 GCF_982258835.1 Parasteatoda tepidariorum
AAGACAGGCTTAGTTTAAATAATTTCGTTTCACTAGAAATCTACAACCATTAAAGTAAATCATAAGAATTTTAAATAAAACTAAAAATCTTGTTTATCGAAAAACAGTTTCATGCTGAAAATATTTTTAAAAAATTATTTACTCAATTTTGCAGTTCAATTCTTTTGTGATGGTTGAAATTTTTTAATGTAGGGTATACAAAACTTAACTAACATTTTAACTGTAAACGGCAAAAATTAAGAATTTTGATGGAAACGAGGTAATAAGTTCTTAAGTTCAATAGTTTCTTCAAAAGCTTCATTTAACAGTTATAATTCGATCAGTTTCGTTAGATTATTGCATTTCACTATGGGTTTTGTCAAATTTAAAATTAAGTAAAGATAAAAATCTTTGCACCTTGCTAAAATTCTTTAATCCTTATTAAATCGAATAATAAAAAATAACTAATAGTTGAAAATATCTTTGGAAAAGAAAAGTATATTTTTTAATTGTGTGTAAAAAGTTTTTAGTTTGCTTTAAAATTCCGGAGTTATAGCAAAATGAGATCAACGACACATTACATTTGAGGTCCAAACTTCGATCGCACATCTGACGAAACTATTAGAATCCTATTTTCTTGATTGCGGCTACCTCTTCCATTGTTTTCTTGGGGGGAGGGGGCGAAGATGTTGAAATGCGACCCAAGAAGGTCATGTTTATTGAGAATAAGCTCATTTTTTAAGTGTTTTTAAACATGTTCTCATTTTTATGTGTTTTTGCAAGTAGAAATCGCTTCCTGGCCGCTACAATCAGAATTTAATGTCATTTTATCGTTAAATAAAATTTATTTTCAGTCATAATTCCGAGCTTAAATTTCATCTTGCATTCTGTGTATGTTGAAAATATCAACTGCGTTTATTGCTCACTTCTAGAAAACTTACCATAACAATATATTGCTACAGACAAATTATCGTCAATCAAAATCCAACTACTTTTTGACTAGCTAGTGATCTCAAATTTCAACTGTTGCAATGTGATTAAGGATTATATCAGTTTCAATAGTGATGACCACAAGCAGGATATATTGACACATTATCGTTCGCCGGAATTCTCAAACTTTAACTGGATTTTTGAGTTGGGAAACAATCAAAGGTTCAATTTTTGCCAAGGAAATTCAAATTTTTCAAAAGGAAAATTTATCAGTATAATATCGATATTGTGATTTATCATCAGAGTAAAAATTTATTCCTTTCTGTCCAGTTATAATGCTCAAATTTAAACTGAAGCCTCTGTCTGATAGAGTTGTTTTCTAAATGCTGATGGAAAAATAACCATTTTATCGCAATCATATACAATCTAACAGACACAAAATTAAATGAATAAAACTTGACTAAAATGAAACATTTTAAAATAGCGTATTCTAAGTAGAGTAAAAAAGAAGAAAAAAATTTTTTTCCTTCTTTTTTCTTCTTCTTTTTTTTCCTTCTCATTTCTTTCCAAACGATAAACGATTCTATTATTTAAACATTTATTTTGTACTTTAATGAGTTTAAAAATTAAATAATGTAACTATGCGCATGATCATCAAAGTAATGAAAATGTAAGTGTTGCGAAAAATGTTCTAAATTCTCAAAGGAACGATCGTTTGTTCGACTTTGATTTCCTCTCCTTTTGATCACGCAACAAAGAATGACGAAACTTTCTTCAAAAATTCTTTCTTCAGGATTCTTTGAAGTATTTTTCTCTTCTTGACTTTTTTGTGATCTTGAAGTAAAAGTTTTGGGAAGTAGCAGACATTTTGTTTCGGCATAGATAAGCCAATCTAAGCAAACAGACTTGGTCGCAAACATGTAATTGATCCAAAGTAGTTTGGACCAAGCTCTCTTGCCAGGAGGAAATCATAAAACTATATCTACCTTTCCCAAAACACTTTTAATAATTTATAATGTGTAATATTTTTGTGTTTTATCATTTCTTATTGTTAATTTTTAAATTAAACGTTAGCATATAGTGAACTATTAGTTAAAAATTGAAGAGACTCAAATTATTGGATTTGAAATTATTAAAATACTTTGTAGCATTCATAATAAAACTCTTTCTCTTTGTTTTCACCAGTGCATGCTCACTTCTGGCACATGCGCACTTCTTTGACTTTGGCGTATGCTCATTACTCTAAAACTGTGCTCTTCAAGCGCGCATGCGCAGTTACTTGAAATATTAAGTGCGGAAGCGAATAAAATAGTACGTAAATTTAGGATATCCCTCGATTATCTTAGTCAAGTTTAAATAAAATAATTTATATCAGCGGTGTTTATCTCTTAAGGTCAGTTCTACTAAAATATTTTCGCCAGGAAAAAACAATAATTAGAATAGAACAATTTCCCTTTCACAGAAGAAGTTGAATTTGGATAGTTAGAATTAGAATTAATTGAAATAGTAAAGAGAAGCAATGAAAGAAGATTAAAAGCATTGATGTAGAATAATAATGTTACAAAAATGGATTCTAAACGTTATTTTAAACGCAAAACAACGTAATTACTTATTGATAAAAATGTGCTGTTTACAAAATTTGTCTACTAGCCTTCAGACGAATAAATAAGCAATCAGTGGATGTTTTTCCTGCTCAATTTCAAAGCTTGCTTTCAAATAACGGAGTGATACTATGAATAAAATTTAAAAAAAATCAGTTTGTGTTAAAATAAATAAAAACTAAAAGAGTTCTTATACTCTGCTTCACAGAAAAATTATTATTTTTTTAAAGATGAAAACTAGCTTCGTTTTTCTATGAGTTAAATAGAAAATACAGCTTTTTCGTTGCAATATTGAAGATCGATATTTTCATGCCTTTTCTTCTGCAACTTCAAAATTTCCAGAGGTCTGTTGTAAATTGATTTTCGGAATATTGATGGAAAATAGATCTTTCCTGACTATCTTAGTTTTCATTTCTACAGTTATAATATCCAGTAAATATCTCTGGTACTACCTGGTATTATTCGTCCATTAAATGATTGAATCATTTTAAACGTAACATAACATGATTTTAAAAAAAATGCTTTAATGTTTTCAAAAAATAATAAACTCTGAAAAATATAGCATATTGTTTTTAAATAGTTCCTAGTTTTACCATTAAGTATTGATTTGCAGCTGAGCAACTAAATAATAATGCTTTACTTATAGCCGTCACTTGCAGCAAAATATGAAACTGTCTCAAAACAAGTCAGTGTCAAGGCGTCTTAGTCTCAAAACAAAATTAGCCCTGTACGCATAACAATGTCCCAGCTGAAGTGGTCTGACATTTATGGAAAACCAGATTTTCATTGTTAACCAGACTTGATGATTTCTTTCGATTGTCTGCCCAATATATTACGAGGATATAAATCCGGTGCTTTTTCCTGCATGTTCAGCACCACATACAAACAAAATTTTGTACAATTTTTGTACAATTTTTAAAAATTTATTGCTATTCTGATTATGCCGAAAACGGCGCCTTTTTTTCTTCTCAAATCGTGTATTTATTATTTGCGTTTGAAATGGGTCAGCCATTTTAAGGAAACTCTAGATAATGTTACTTTTAGATTTTACCGAAAATTGCGATATAATTATTTAGACATTAATGACTATTATTATTTAATAAATTCTAATCGTTGCATGATAGAAACGATTAAAATTTAGATTTGAATAACTAATGTAAAGTTTTGGATTTCTTGGTGTTTTTGAATAATATTTAGCAGCTTTAAGCACAAAGTAGGAAATTGTTATTAAAGTATTTAATCTTTTAGTATTAAAGGAGTAAATTTTTAGGAATTAATTTTCGTTCAAAATTTTGAAATTTAATAGAAAATGTAAGCATAAATTTATATTTTACTATTGATTTTATTTAAATTGAAAGACGAAATTCATTTTTAATACGTAGTGCTTAAAACACATTCATAAGTCAAAACAAATGTTTTTACATGTTAAAGTGATTTATTTTTATACTAAAAATATAAATAGTTATTGTGATCTCCTTATTGTTTTGAAATTATGAATAGATATATTAATGAAATAAAATGTGTAATATTTTTGAAATAAAATATGTAATATTTCTGAAATAAAATATGTAATATTTCTGAAATAAAATATGTAACATTTCTGAAATAAAATAATTAAAAATTTGCATTTTATTTTTTCTCAACAAATTGATAATTTATGCACCGTAACTTATAAACGGATTAATACAGCGGATTCATAAAAAAACATTTTGGGTGCTAATTTTTATAACGTTGTTTATAACTGTTATTAAAAAACAATTTCTTTGCTAGAATTGTCGGAAATATTAAACGGTTAAGTGTGCTTTTTTATTAAAAAAAATTGTGTTAAACGAAAGAAAAACAATCAACATTGACAGACAAAAAAAACTTTTTACCTAGATTTACGAATATTTTGGTAGGGCTAATAAAATGATTAAGAATGAAGTTTTGCGTTTTATATTGAAACTTTCAAGAAATACGAATGCAAATTTATATAAAATAAAAATTTGATTTATACTGTATCACAACATATATGTCTTATTAGGAAAAATGACAATATTCTAACTTACGAACCAAAACTGTAAATCAAAATGAAATACATTTCATATATTCTACCCTTCACAAATTTCGTGATTTATTTTAGCAGCTCAAACAATGAAGCATTTTTGTACAAAAGTACCAAATCTCTTTCACAAGTGAGAATCGATACCCATTGCTTTTCCGTCAAATGGAAATCTATTGCTTTGCAAGAAATAGCTCTGTCTTTTCGACACCAACTGCTTTGGCAGATATATATGACTACCTTTACAATATCTCAGGACAAAAGACTGCTGCTGCACGGACTATTTATTTTTGCAGCGGCGTCTTTTCTTGTCAAACATGTCTACAGAAAAATGAAACAGTTTTCAGTTTTTTTTTAACAAAAGTGTCAACTAAATCCTTATGCTTTTTTTTTAAATTTTGCGGTTTGAAAGAGTTTATTTATTATTAAGTGGAATAATAAAAAAGTTTTGCATTTAAAAATGCAAGCCCCAAATAAATTAAGTTGAATTAAATTAAAAATATGTGCAAGGTGTTTTATAAGAGCCACCCTTAAATATGATTGTATTTTGAATCATTTTCAAATTTGTTTAAGAAAGTATTCCCATTGAGGGTTACATATTTATATTTAAACAAGAAAGAAAGAAGAAAAGTAAACAATACACTGTGAGAAAAAAGTATGGTCGAAAGTACCAAAATATGGTAAGTCTTCAATTATCTAGTTCTATGGGAACACCAAAAATCACGGCACTTTTTACCATGGTACATGGTACTTTTGGTACATGGTACTTTTTACCAAGTATTTTGATAAAATTAACAATAAAATAGTGTTTTTGAATATGCGTTAAATGTCTGCAAATGGGGCAAAATCTGATAATTTTAGCATGATTGGCATTTGTTTTATTAATGTGTGGCAATAATAAGAATTTTAATTTTGAAAACCAGCATTTCCGTTAAACCCTTACAATATGAACGGAAACCATTACCATATGACTGGTTTAAATATCGTATATTTTAATTTTATTAATCAGAATCATGATTTTTTTAAAAAAAAATCATTACTATACAGTGCGGTAGTTTTACCAGAATTTGATTTCTGTGTGTGGATACCCGACAAATTGCAATTAAAGAAGGCAAGTGTTCAGAACACCATCTAACTTAAATAGTTAAAAAGTTATTAAAAACGCAATTTTAGCAAAAATCTCACCATAGATGAAAATTGTCTAAATCAATGCGCAATCCTCAATTTTTGTAAATTTATAGGAGCCCAAATAATGCAGGTCTTTTACAGGATGTATTACGGCATTTCTTTATATTGACGTTTTGCGTCATTGGTAAAATTAGCATAGAGGGCGCTGGCTAAAATTTGGATAAAATTGGCTGAATAGTCATAAATATTACTCCGCCCGGAAAAGCAATGTTTTCTAAAAACAGCATAAACTCTTCAAATTTCTTCTACTGTGGTATCTCTTCAATACAATATGAAATCAATATGATATATATATATATATCAATCAATATAATATCAATCAATACAATATGAAATATTTTAGTAGCATTTGAACTTATTACTTGATTCAAAGTTGAGGTCATTTCAAAATATATAAATTGGAAATAACATTCAGCATGTTTCAGGTGCCCATTGCTAAACGTGAAGTTGAAGAAAAAGTGATTTGAGAAAAAGCGTAAAGTTCTCAATGAAATATGGAAAATATAAAGATGAAAAACAAAACTTTAAAATCAACTGCTCATCCCCTCTTCATGCATTTTACTCTGATTTACCTCTCTTGGTTACTGTGGATTTTTTTAAATTTTGTATCTCACCTTTATTGTTCCATTTTCCGATGGCAACTTTACATTTTTTTAAGAATTACTTTTATTTCTTCTCATTCACGTTTGTCAAGTCTTGAAAATAGGAGCCGATTTTTTAAAGCTTGAAATAAATTTTTGACGCAAATGTTGTTTTTTTAATTAAGTCACTATTTTATCACTTCAGTTTCATGGGAATATTATTTTTAATTTGATTTTTATTTAATTCAATCTTTTTAACAAAATTATTTAAAAAAAATTACAAAAAGACAAATCATACCAGATTTATAATCGGATTAATATTTAAAAATGCATGAAATAATTTTTTCCGTTAAAGTAATTCAAGCAAAGCCTTTGTTTAAAAAGATATAAAATAGCTAAATATTTTATACTCTAAGCCGTCTTTGTTACAAATTTGCTTCGAAATATTTATTGGAGAAAAAATTATATTTGACTTACGATCGGATAAATTTTTCAAAATATGCGAAATATCTTCTTTGCCTGAAGTAGTCTAGCTAACAATAGTCTTTGTCCCCAAACAATTAAAATAGATGAATAAAAGTATTGTTGAAGTGCACTCAAAATTAGGATAGTCTCTTCCATC
This sequence comes from Parasteatoda tepidariorum, assembly GCF_982258835.1. Lineage (NCBI taxonomy): Eukaryota > Metazoa > Arthropoda > Arachnida > Araneae > Theridiidae > Parasteatoda > Parasteatoda tepidariorum. The sequence continues at coordinate 75,811,779 of NC_141756.1, forward strand.
GACGTTCGTAATGACTCTCAAAAGGATTATATACTTAAAAAGTCACCAGATTACACTTTTGTTCATAGTGTAGACTAGAAAAAAAACGTGATTCTTTTGCAGAATCAAGTACATTCTCACCTTTATGATGATCCTTGAGTGTTCTTAGCATTTGTTGTAAAATCAGCGGATTGCAAGTAGTTCTGAAGAGGGCTTAAATTGGAAGTGGCTTTTCTTATTATAATCTGAAAGAGTCCGTATTTATATTTTAGATATTAAATAATTGTCTGTTTTGAATGGAAAGCTCTGATATTGGATAATTCGTTGGTGTTCCATGTTCTGGTTTCGCTAATTTGCAATTTATTTTAATCTTTTAATTTAAAGATTTGTAAAAATCTGATTTATAGTATGTTTTTCTCTTTTAATTGTATATTTTAAACACTCGTTATTTATCTTCATTATCTTTTTATTCCTCTAAATTTTATCTTTTTATTTACTTTAAATTGATATTTCCTATTTATCCTAGTAATTTTAAAAAGTGCTCTAAAAACCACGTAAGATAGGAGTTCTTATTAAAGGTAAATTTTTCAAATTATAAGATATACCTTTTTTCCCGAGGTAATCTAGTCAACAATAGTCTTTGTCCCCAAACAATTAAAATAGTTGAATAAAAATATTGTTGAAGAATACTCAAAATTAGGACAGTCTATTTTATCAACTTTCTTAAAGATTCTCGAAAGGATTATATACTTAAAAAAGTCACCAGATCACTCTTTTGTTCAGAGTGTAGACTTAGAAAAAAATGTGATTCTTTTGTAGAATCAAGTACATTCTCACCATTATGATGATCCTTGAGGTTCTTATCATGTGTTGTAGAATCAGCGAATTGCAAGTAGTTCTGAAGAGGGCTTAATTTTCAAGTGGCTTTTCACTTTATAATCTAAAAGAGTTTGTATTTATGCTTTATATGATTGTCTCTTTCGAATGGAAAACTCTGATATTGGATATTTTGTTTGTATTCTATGTTCTGGTTTTGCTAATTTGTAATTAAGTTTAGTCCTTATTTTAAGATTGGTAAAAATCTGATTTATAGGATATTTGCTTCTTAATAGTATTATTTTAAATGCTCGAAATTTATATTAATTATCTTTTTATTTATCTCAAATTTATAAGCAAAGTAATTATAATAGGTAGGGGAGAGTGGGGTCAATTGTAAAATTTTTTACTTATCTATTTTTAACTAATAAAAAATCCAATATATTATTAGTATTAATTGACAGACGAGTAAAGTAGACTTTCCTCTACTAGAAAAAAATAAATACCTTATTTTAAATGCTATTATATTAGTTATTAACAATTTTTGACAGTCGTGCACCTGTTACAATTGTCTCCACTTACGGGGTCAATTGTAACAGTTCATAAATTCAACTAAAATATAGTTAATTATGCATATTATCATAGTTGTGAAATATTTTTTTATTGATCAGAATAGAAGTGATATTTTAGGAGTAAAAATAATAATAAGCAGTGACCGAAAGGGTTGAACTGTTAAGGTGACAAATTAAATAATGCACATGCAACATAGTATAAATGATATAGGAAACCATTGGTGGTTTTTAAAGAGTTAAGTAATGGTTCGTAAATATAAGATTATTTATTTTCAGCTGTTACAATCGTCCCCTTTACTTATTGTTAGAATCGTCCCCAAGACGCCATTTCATCTTCATTTGTTAAAAACAATGCTAGCTAATTAACAAAACTAATCTTCTTTCTTTTGAAATGTTAATTAAGGTGTCCACTTACATATTCGGTTAATAATTTTTATTTGTTTAAATAAAATTACTTTGTTACAATATAATCTTCTAATACCAAAAAAGTACTTACGTAGCGTGAAAATATCTTTTGTGATGTAACTCTTTCAAAAGTATATAAAAATGATTGCCAGCAGGGGTGTACATGTAGATTTATTAAATGCACCTTGTGCGCCACCTAGGAACCAAATCTAGAACCAGACACTCGAAATTTTTGCTCTGTTACAATCGTACCCTGTTCCAATTGGCCCCACTCTCCCCTATCCTAAAAACAACGCAAGATAAGACTTTTGTGCAAATAACTGAAGTTAAAGGGAAAAAATAGTGAGGCTTTAGAAAGTTCAGGTTAATCAAAAAAGAGATGATACTTTGGTTTAGCACAATGTATATTTGAGTGATATGTTTATATAGTGATTTTATCTGTAAATGGGAAACAAACTAATTTACAAACAAAACATTAAAGCAAACAAACAATATCACTTTTAACATTTCAACTGCTGCAACCGTGGTCATAAAAATGGAGGCATGTTGTAGTAAAGTGACTATGTGTTGTAAGAGGAGATCGATTGCAGTACCGCTTGGTTAGTATATGCTATGAAAATGGTGTAAGATAAGGGGAAAAGTGAATTGAAAAATTGTAAGGTGTTATCGATAAAGTGCGAACTTAGCAGACATTAATGCTAATAAAGAGACGCTAGATACGCATGTAGTTTTTATACATTCTGATAAAAGGAAACGATCCTTGGAATTAAAAACAACTACTTATAATTCATCTTTATTTTCGATTTACAAAGCATATGTGAAATTTAATTTTATTAACGATTCTTTTTAATTATGTAATTGAACTTTCTCCTTATTTTGTACTGTTTTAAAGGCAGTTTTTCTACAAAGTTGGTTTGTGTTTGGCTTTTCTTGTAGCGCATAGTCACTTTTCTGCATCAAGACACTATGTTTTCGATAATTCAAGCGAAGCTGGATACGGAAATCAATAGAGGATGGCTAAGGAGTTTAGATGGCCCCATAATAATTCCTAATAAATGCTTTAAATACGAAATTTTGCAAACATTTAACACAACACTTTCTATAAAGTAAAAATATGCACATGAATTAAAACTTATACATTTTATGACTATTTTCAAATTTTTCATAATTTTGCCATGGTTTCTTAACGTTATAATTTTTATTTTTTTAACATTAAAATTTTTTATTTTTTTTAAATATTTTCTAATAATTATTATTTTTCACGCTGTGAATAATTAATAAATTAATAATGCAATAAATTATAAGTATGAGATTTTCTTCTTCTTTGGATATAATAGTTTTAATATAATGCAATAAGTCTGTGTATTATGTATTAACTAACAAATATTCTTTACTGCGAATTAAAAAAATACTTGAATGTTATCCTTTAATTAAATTTTTTAAATAAAAAATTGAAATCAAACTATAAAAACCAACTGTGTTAAAAGCTTAGCAACTATCACGCGAGAGTTTCTAAAAAAATATTTTCTTGAAGAACTGGATAAAAAAATATTGCTTTATCCAATCTTTTAAGTTAATTTCAGGTTTAAAAAAATCTCGTTTCTTATCTTTTTTCTCCCTGTTAGATCTCTGATAAAAAAGTAATACTTTGTTTGAGATTTAGGAATTTTTTTAAAGAAATTTTTCTATGAGCAAATAATTTTATTTTATATAGTTAAATACTACTTATAACACTTAAGTCGCTGTTTCTATCGAATTAATCAACATTTGACGTATTTTACTTGAAATACATTATTAGGTCAGGTAAAATGCTTCAGATAATTTTGTTTTTGTTTCTGTAGAGTTCTCTATTTCATTTTTTCTTTTATTTCATAAAAAAAACTCGTATTTTACCAGTTTTTCATCTTTATTTAAGGATGAGAATTAAGTTAAATGAATAAAATCTGAAGTAAAATTATACATAAAAACTGATTATCAAAATAAATTTAATTATTTACCTAACTTACTTATTACTTATATTAATAAAGTTTAAACAGAATTTACTTAAGTTATTTTTTTCCTCCTTTTTTAACGATATTTACGAATAATTCTTCTATTATCATTTATTAATTTATTATTCAAATAAGATCTGTTTTTTTTTTATTTTACTCAACTGGCAACACAATCAACAAAAAACTGCCCGGATAGACTGACACTTTTCACAAATGTGTTATGACGTCACAGTGGAACGTTCCGTTCCGTATTATCCGTTCATGTTACAGAAGAAAATAGTTATGAACAAGAAGAAAATGCTAAGAACATGTTAAGTCATGAACAGAAGAAACATTACAAGGTGTGGATATTAATATCTTGAACTCATTTAATAAATCTTGAAAATATTAAGTGAAAATACATTCCCATTTAATATACTTCGATGTAACAACTAACTATTTACGTCCTCTTCCATAATGATTTTCATTTCTGACGTCATGGTTTACATAATAACGTATTAACCTTAATGTCTTTAACTTAATCATTGGTAAATATTCCTTCTTTTTCAAATATTTTGCAATCGGTTTCTAGTTAATAAATTTGCAAATGATACTGCTGATTGCTTATAATTTTTTTTATGATCTAAAGTTCAATATTTTTATAGAAGAGCAGAGAAATAATTTTCTTTCTAGGAAAATGTTTTATTATTGCAAATATACTATTTTCTACTCTTGTTATCCGTGTTCTATTGTTCTATTCTTTTCTTGTTATTCGTGTTCTATTGTCATATTCTACTCTTGCTATTCGTGTTCTATTGTTAAATTTTATTCCTTTTATTCATGTTCTATTTTTATATTCCAATCCCGTTATTTGTTTTATACTCTTATATTCCACTCTTGTTATCCGTGTTCCATTGTTATTTTGTACTCCTTTTATTTGTGTTCTATTTTTATATTCTAATCTTGTTAATCTATTTGTGTTTTATTGTTGTTTTCCATCTTGTTATTCATGTTCTATTGTTATTTTCTATTCTTACAATTTCTTGTTCTGTTGTTATTTTCTATTCTTGTTATTCTTGCTCTTTCGCTATTTTCAATCTAAATATTGAAAAAATATTGTTCCCTTATTCTTTACATATTATTTAAGCCTCAATTAAATAATTTTGCTTGTTGAATATTTTTGACTTCTTAATTATTTTAATTCTCAAATATTTTTTTAAAATCTTTTTTTCCAAATATTTTTATGTTTATTTTGTAAACAAAATTATTAAGAATTAGAAATAATACTTATTAGTCCATAATCTGATAAACTGAAAAATTTATAGATACAACATTACACAAACTTATGGGTTAACAATTAGTTTAATCCTAATAACAGCGCCCTAAAACTTAATACCGTAGAAAACGGAAAAAAACTTACTTCGAATTAATATAAAATATGTAAATAAACTAAGCAATAAGTATTTTAATACAAAAATTGTAGCAGTATAAAATTCTGCTTTTTAAAAATACCTAAGGATTTTCTTAAATTACAAAAGAAACAAATCTAAGATTAATGTCCTATTACGAATTTAACAAACACGAAAACAGTATTTTTCTAAATTTTATTAGTCATTTTCTTTTGCTCTATAGAATAGTATTTCATTAATCATTTTTTTCTCATTATGGATGTTCAAAAACGAAAATAAATCACAGGTGATTGTTTCTTTGATGTTCCGGATGGTCATTAATTTTTCATGAATATTTGGTATGTATTTTAATCATTTATCTAGTAAACTGCAGTAAAGCTTTAAGTTAAGTTGATGCAATAGTTTTGGCAGAGGAAGATGAATTTGCATTACTGAATTATTGTATTATTTGTATTTCTAGTTTTGATTATTGGACTAAATATTGTTTGCTGAAGATAAGTTCGATAATTTAAAGGGATGTCCTTCAATTAAAATTAGTTCTGTTGAATTTTATTCCTTCTCTTATTGGATGTTTAATTTTTTAGAATTTAACTTTTTATTTAACAAATTGCTTTGAGTAAGTTTTTTTCAAAATGAAACTGAAAAATTTACATTTCAATTTACATTCACATACAAATCTTAAACTTCGAATTAATATATAAAGCATTTTTTTCCCGAATGGCAGGCACTGAACTTTATTCGTTTTGCCTTAGAAGATGCCAGAGTTGTTACTCATTTCGCGTTACCCAGTGGTCACCTGTGAGCCAAAGTCAAGGAGGCGATTAACATTGCCCACGCCACACTGCCACAATCCCGTTCATAGGGCCATCCACATTTACTCATCACACAAAAGAGAAGACAACACAAGAGAGAGAAACATCCATGCCCGAGCGGGATTCGAACCCGCGGCCATTGGTTTCGCAGTCAGGCGGGCTAACCATTCGTCCACCTGGCCGGCATAAAGTATTTTGTATAACATTTCTTTTCATGTTTGCTTTTAATTATAGAAATTTTTTTTTGGTAATTTATGAGAGTTATTTCAAATTATTATTTAGGTTAAAAATATTCAAAAAACATTAGTCTTATTACTATTTTAATTCAAAATATTAATTTTTTAAAATTTTTCTGTGTAGTAAAAAATACGTGTACCATTTCATTCAAAACAATAAATGCACGCAATGCATTTTTTGTTTTCAAATGCAAAGTTAATTAAGTTTTATATCATAAATTTCCAAGATTAAAATGGTAGTAATTTAATTGTGATGTCATTTATGCCAATAATTATCTTTGTGATCTTGTAATAATTATCTTGAGAATATAGTTATCTTGTGTTGTAGCTTTAATAATAAAAGATAAATCTAATCTGCCCCGGAGCAATGTTTTGTCTATGTGAGATTTAATTTACCCAATATTTAATCCACGGAAGGATTTTACTTATGCCATAGCTTGGATATACGAGATTATAATAAACGATATTTTGAGAGATGTTATCGATGTAATAGCATTGGAGGCTATATTTTTCCTACGTGATATTCTTACGTTGTGTGTACGTTAATACTCATTGTTTGTTAATGTTGAATTCAAATGAAACTCAGTCTATACAATTAAAGAGTTTGTTTACCCGAGAATTTTTCCAGCTGTATTTGATCTAGAAGCAGGATATAACAATAATAATCCATTAAGTCCGTTTACTGTTTAACCATAATGTCAGTATCTTAAAACATATGCTGCATCGATGAAACGCTGCTACGACCTTAATGAGATATAAAACTGAACATTGTTTTCCCTTAGATTGATCTTTTGCACGTCATGTTTTTATGATGATTGTTTAATTATGAGCAATAATGTCGCAATGAGCAATAATGTGGTTCAAATTGGTCCGTACAGATTGTTAACATATTATGATTCATCGAATTTCTTTCATTATGCTTACAGTAATACAATGCATTACGATATACACCGAAGAGGGATTACATTATGACCACCCTGCTAATAACATGTAGGACCACCTTTAGCCCTCAAAACTGCTAGCACCCGCCGTGGCATTGATTCCACAAGGTGCTGATAGGTAGTCTGAAGTATCTGGTACCAAGCGCTCACCAACTGGTCCTGCAATTCCCTCTTCCTAAGGGGGTAGCGTGGCCACACGAATTAGATTTTCCAAGTAGGACCACAAATGCTCTATTGGATTAAGGTCAGGGGAATTTGGGGGCCAAGACATGACTTGAAAGTCACTGGAATGTTCCTCGAACTAATCCATGACGATTCGACCCTTATGACATGGTGCATTATCCTGTTGGTAAACATCAGTTCCAGCAGGAAAAACTGTTGCCATGAATGAGTGAACCTGGTCTGCAACTATGTTCAAGTAGCTTACAGACGTCAGGGATTGTTCTATGAGGATTATGGGTCCTAATGTGCCCATGAAAATATTGTTCCTGGGCGAGCCCATTGTTATAGATGGAGGGTGGTCATTATGTAATGGCTCTTCGGTGCAAATTGCGAAATTTTGATAGTTCAATTCCATTGTAATATTAAAATTGATATTGTCGTTTCCGATAAATTGATTTCTTTGCAAAAGCAACGCTTAACTATTTTTTGAAAGCCATTCGAAACGTAAATGATGAAATTTGTTTTAAAAAAAATAATAATATTTTAGGAAAATGCCCTGTATTTAGTTATAATTTATTAAATTTGTATTATTCATTGATATTAAATCTTTAATTAAGCGACTACCACAGAGTTGACGAAAAATATCCTCAGTGGTAGATGAATCATGGGCTTGAATCCTCTTGCCGTCAGGTTAAACGTTGGACATTTTTGTGGTTTTTCTCACCGTGTAACGTAAATGTAATTTCGTTCCATCAAAAAGTCTTCCAAGAAAGCTAATTTGCTCCAATGCTTGATTAAAGAATTAACTTGTATTCTAGGTTCGGTTTAAAATTACTACTTTACGGGTTTAAACATTGTCAAACATAGTTAAACATAGTCGTAAACCCAAAAATCGGTCAGCTGTTTGGTCATAAATTTAAATAAAATAAAATTAGTCTAACATAGTATGAAACTGGCTTCTCGTTTTGATCTTTAACTATATAGTTTGAAGATAAAATTCTTTCACTGCAAGCCAATTGAAAAAAATACCACAAAATATATTTTTTTGCGAATTGTAAAAGTAATAGAAAATCTAAAGAATTTAGTGTACTTTAAACTTCATGAGAACTTTTTTTGTAAAGTAATTTATTCAAGTGAAATGTTCTACTGAGTTTAAAATAAGTTTATAGAGTCTTTCAAAAGTGCGGTGGAAGAAATAGAATTTATAATTGAATCAGCATTCTTAATGAATATAGGAATTTTAACTTTCAAACTGAGTATTTCGATGCAGGAAAAAGTACAAAGTTAAAGTAGAATTTAGTTTCTTCCCTAGTCTATCTAAACAACGAACTACATGTTTTTAAAGAAATTAATTATTCGTTCAGCTTTAATTATCCTCAAGTATAATTAAATATTTAAGCGTGCTGTGAATATTCAAAATAAAGTTTCAGCTGTAAACATTTCGAGGAAACATTTCATTAACTTAACAGTCCATCTACTAAAAGCAAACTCTAGTTTAATGGAATGAAATTAGATATCAGGATTTAAAATGCGTTTGCTTCTAAAATGTTTCTTGTTTTGAAAGGTTGTGGAAAGTCTTAACAAATGTATAGTGAATAAATAATTGTTGCAATTCTTTTATTAATGCAACTTAAAATTATAAGTTGTATTTATCATTTTCCTTAATTGAGTTTTGTTCTTAGTTAAGCTTTAAAGCTGGAAAAATGGTTTGTTAATTATTATTATGAGTTAATGATGATAACTTATAAACTTGTACATCTAGTTTGAGATATAATTCTTAGTAAACATAAATTCAACTAAAAATATTGAGCTGAATAAAATATTTAGGTATGTTTATTGCATCTGCTACTTAAAGTATTTAACTAAATATATTTTTATATTTACCACAAATATACGTACTCTTTAAATTACCCTTGAGTTTTATTATTAACATTATTTAAATTGTATTCAAAATAATCAGCACAAATCTACACTGCAAGTAATACAGGAAAAAATTGTGGTAAAAAGTATCGGTACTCAGAGTGTCAGTGCTTCGTACCGTAATTTGGTCTGGACTTTTTTACAGCAATATTAAGTGTAAAATCACTGAATCACAGTAATTAGATCACTGAATCACAGTTAATCTCCTGACTCACGGTTGAATAAATAGTACTATAAAAATTACGGTATTCAGTTTTACAGAAATAAGATCCTTGGAGTACCTTATTGGCTTTGGCATTACCGGCAAAATTAAATTCCTGGTGCACTTTAGCATCCAAATAGAGTCTCGGTGCTGCCATCTAGTGTGGCAGAAACTGGACGTCCAAATTAACATGACCAACGGTATCTCACCCATTGTGGTGGTCCTGAAAGAGTGGATACCACCTCTGGAGAACGCACTAGGTCTGCTCATCGGCAAGTCCGATTGTGCAGCTCATTGGAAACAAAAAAAAAGTTTTACAGAAATTTTTTTTTTTGGTAAAATTTATTTTTAGGATGCTGCTGTCAAGGTGTCATTACTTTTTTACCGTAATTTCCTCTGGAATTTTTTTCACTAAGTAACGAATCCCAGAAACAGAATCCCAGAAACAGCATATCCCAGAAACAAAAAAAAAACTATTCAATCACTTGCCAGAGTTCTATTGATATTGATATATATAAGCAACATATGTTTTCAGAAGCGTTTTTTAATCTCTATTTTCAGTAACAGTTTTCGATGATTTTAACATGATTTTAACTGTCCAACCTGTGCGATTTGACAGTTGATTTCTGATTTCCAAAATTTGTTCGATTTATTTACTTAAATATCAAAAATTTGAATTGAAAATTTAACTGACATTGTTGACATGAAATGGGTCACAATATTATATAAATACAACTGAAGTCAGAACTTATTCTCAACTTTCAATATATCTATATATATATATTGAATAGACTTTTTCTATACGCAGCATCAGGTTAGATACTTACAATTTAATTTGGTATATATGCATGCTATACAAATTTTCAAAAGAGAATAGAATGTATTTTGTTTACTAAAAATTTTAAATTAAAGTTGAAAATTGAGCACTGTATTAAGAGATGTATCATATTGCAGATTCTTTCAATTTGCGAATTTTTCAAAACTGTTTTTCTTACATTCTAATGTAGTATATTTGAAATACGGTAAAAATTTCTTTTCAAGTATTTTCCATCATTCATTTGATCTATATAAATTTTTGCTTCAACAATTTCTTCTTTCGGCTCAGCTGAAAATAAGAAACATAAATTTGATCAAACCATTTAAAACTAAGACTTTACATCTGTCACAGGGGCAGCAATAGCACATCAACTACCAAAATCAATACCATAAATCACAATTCTCTTAAACGGTTTGATTGATGAGATTCTTTTCTGTGACGTAGAATATAGGGTAATTCGTATGCTTCTTTTTATGCTGGAAATAAAGATATTTTTCCCTTAGAATTAAAGTCAATGTTATTTATATCATTAAATAGAACTATTCTATAATAAGCATGAATATCAGTCTTTGTAACATATGTACTTATTTTAGAAGCTTGAATTTTTCATGAAACTCTGATTGATTGATAAATAAATCTAGTAAAATACAAGTCTTTTGAAGAAAACTGATTTTACCATTTATTTTCAAGGCTCGAAGTGAATGTTTTATTCCTGTATATCACACAGAGGAAAAATTCTGGTAAAATTACCATACCGCATTGAAAGGACATTTCTGCCATAAAAAACCATAATTCTGGTTAATAAAACCAAAATATACGGCTTTTAAACTTTTAAAAGTTCTCTTATTTAAATAAACATAAACATAAATAAGTGGAATTGAAACAAGTTTACTAAACAACAAATTATTTCTACTAATAGAAAGTTATGACATAGAAATTTCCAGGTACTTACATTTATAATTCTTTTTTATTTTTACCATCAATTAAAAATTTACATACATTATCGTACTTATTATTTATCTAGAAAAAGAAAAACGTTAGTTTCAATAAAATAAGACTTTAAAAAATCACAAAAATAAGAACATATTTAAAAAAATTTGTTTGACTTAAATCACGTATTATTCTTGATAAATGGAATTTAGAAAATTTAATTTTTTATTGAACACATTAACCCATATATTTCAAACTGTAGCTTTTGTTTTTAGAAAAATCAGAGCTATGCAATAAGACTTCTTCAGTAAATAAATTAACTATCCATTTCGAAATTCAAAACTAATTTTAATTTTTTCAAAATTTTAACCAAAATTATATACTTATAAGAAAAGAAAATCCAAATTTTTTTTACTCATCAGTAAAAAATAATTTATAACAACAGCAAACAACAAATAAACAACAGAAATTTTATAATTTTAAATCTCATATTGGTAATTAAATTACAAAAGAATCTTTTATTCTTAGATAATTAATTTAATGAAATACTAAATTAATATTCAGTTCAAAACTCCCTTTGATTTATTAGCAAAATATCACAAACATAGGATTATTTATTCTATTTAGCCAAATCAATGATAAATATCATTGATTTGGCTAAAATGAATAATTTAGAACCACTACTAAATTTAACTAATTGAATTAGCAACATTTGTGCATCAGATATATATCATTATGGAGTAAAATAGCTACCTAAATCAAAGATTTATAATGCCTAAGGCCTTTGAACTGACATTCAAACACATTGGGTATATTTGATTACACACTTTAAGCAGTAGAATTTCAGCAGTGTGGAACAAAATTCAGTTTTAACTGGCTTATTAAACAAATTAATTAAATATGTAGAATTCATAATCAAATATTCCAACATACAGTTAGTTTTACTGCTTTAACAATTTTATGGAAATTTATTGTGATTATAATTTATTTATATGCATTTTCTAATAATCATTAGATAGAATACTAGAGTGAATAGTTTATGTTTGAGAACTAAAAACTTTCATGGATTTTAAGCAGATTTTTAGTTATCTATAGTTATCCATATTCTCGAAAAGTTTATAATTTTTTCAAACTTTCTAACTGTTTGGTTGTTAAAAATTGAATTTTAAATGTAATAAAAACAAAGGCATATTATTAAAAACTGCTGCAAATTATTACGGCAAATGTTTTGAAGTTGAACTGAAAATAAATATACTCGAAAAACCAAATATAATTTATTTGTATGCATTTTATAATAATCAATGTACAGAATACTAGAGTGAATAGTTTATGTTTGAGAACTAAAAACTTTCATGGATTTTATGCAGATTTTTAGTTATCTTTAGTTATCCATATTCTTGAAAAGTTTATAATTTTTTTAAACTATCTAACTGTTGTAAAATTTGAATTTTAAATGTAATAAAAACAAGGGCATATTATTCAGAAATGCTGCTAATGATTATGGTAAATGCTTTGAAGTTGAGTACAATTGATAATAATATACTTGAAAAACCAAATATACTTGAAAAACCAAATATAATAAATGTGTTAATCGATTAAAAACTTTCTTCACTTCAAAAATACACGAATTTAAAATAACAAAATAGGCTCAAGAATAAGCACCCATTTTCAAGACTTGCTAGACGTGAATGAGAAGAAACAAAACTGGCTTGAAAGTAAAAGCAAAATTTCAAATAACTTTTGTTTCTTCTGACACACGTCTGGCAAGTCTTGAAAATGGGCGCTTATTTTTGAGCGCTTAAACCCTTTAATCTGTTATTTCGAATTCGTATATTTTTGAACCAAAGAAAGTTTGTAATCAAGTAATATCTTACCACTTCAGATTTTTGGGATTATTTATTTACCAATGAATATACTTGAAAAGCCAAAGTTACAACTCTGAAAAGTAATGATACTACAAAGGTGATTTAAATTAATCTTATGTATTTTCAAAATAATCAATTTTTATTTTATAACCGTTGTTGATTAGCCGACCCAATTTTCGGGTTATAATCACTGCTAATGTTCAACGCTGTAGCCTTGTAATTTTGAGCGCAATCCAGAAGACAAGGGAACTTCTGGATCAAGTATTTGGAGAAATTTGCATTCGTGGGGGACTTTTTAACAGAACTAATCCACATTTGCGTTACATGGAGAGGAGAACCACGAGAACCTTTCACGGTTAGCTTGACGGCAAAGGAACTCTAACCCATGATCCGCCTACCACTGAGTATATTTTACATCAGCACTGCGGTCGGTGCAAGCCGGAGGAATTCGTATATACCAGCCATTGCTTGGATTCGAACCCGGTTCACCTCATTGGAAGGCGAACGTTCTATCCCGCTAAGCCATCAAGACTTAAAATAATCAATTGCAAGTAAATGTAATTGATCTATATTGTTGATACTTTGTATTTTAAAGATTTCATGACTATGGGTTCTTTTTAAGTAACTACTGCTCTTAAGAAATTTTGTCAAAGACGATATAAAAAAAGTATGCATATTAGGTGACAAAAACTAATGCCTAAACGAGGAAAAATAAACACTTTTCGAAAATATGATAATCAGTACCAAGCACGGTGGAAATAAAAATTCTAGAGAGAGCTTGTTTGATTGGCGGATTAACTGTTAAGTAATTTTGTGAAATAATAGTTCTTTTAATTGATAAATCAGTATAAATCAACAAAAAGAAATAGTAAGGAAATAATTTAGTTAAAGTTCAGTTTTGACAATCTTAGCATAAAGCAATCTTTAATTCTGTCATTGACAACCATCTAATATTTCGTAAATAAAGATTTATTAATTTTTGATTAATACAGCTGCTGTTTTTTTAAATCAATAATATTTCAGTTATAAAGCAAGTCACTTCGTTGAAAAGTAATTGATGATAATCTTTACAATTAATTTGCAAAAATATTATATATTTTGTCTTACAGAGTTTTTGTGTTGAATAATTGGAAATGAATGTTTTGTTTATCTTAGAAAATCATTTAAGTGTAATAACAAGATCTCAGGAGACTTCTAAAACCATAATTTATTTTCGTACTGATATGAATAGAAGAAAATTACTTAATATATACGAATAAGGAAGCACAATGGAGTTTTTTCCTTTATCACAGTTCGTTCGCATATTTTTTACTTATTGGATTTTTTTTATGATTCTCGTTTTTTATGTTAACATAAAAAAAGCATGCGAAACTTTTATATTTTATTTTTCTTATTGATTTTACTCTTTTTTTCCTGGCGCTCTAGCTTAGTTTCACGATTTATCAGAAGAAATTAATTTGAAAAACTGTTTATTTTGTTCATAAGAAGATAATCTAAATTAAGTAATTTATTTATATAAACCATCTTATAATTTAAGGAGAAGATGTACTTACCATCAAAAAAAGAGAAAAAATGAATTTTAGGATTTTTTTTTAAGAAGAAACATTTTCATTTGAATATTTTATGCATTTATTTATAGTATATCTTAAAATACATTTTTTGATGAAAAACTAGTGATTATGCTACACGAAATGGTTGTTGTCTGAGCATAGTGATTTCAAATTGTTTATTGTGGTGGAACTTTCTGATGCTTGAAAGCTTTAATAAAATCAATTGTATCAATGATTTTTCATCAATAATTATAAGAACTGGTCTTTTTTTGAGCATACAATTAACTAAAAACTATTTTATTAAATGGGGGGAAATTTTTGGCCATTTGGTATCGTTTTTTACTCTAAAATCAGCCTTTTTTGATTATGAAAATCAGAACTCAAATAAAAAACTAAATAATAAAGCACGAATTACAATATTGAGGGAAATAAGGAACTGAATTTTAAACATGGTTTTTGCCACTGAAAGTAAAAACATGCATTCGATAATAATGGTTTTTGATTGATTAAATACTCACTGAATGAAGATACTGATCTTAACTGAAGTTTACAATTTAATAAATTTCCGTAAAAATCAAAGAGTTTATTTACACGACCAGCCTACTTCTTTGACAAAAGCTCTGTTATTTATACGAATTTCATGAAAATTGGTTGAGTTGGCCATTAACTCTCATGCTTTTTTATAAAGCTCTATAACTCAGTTAGGAGGTGTACAATTCCCAATAGTAGCACTACACTATTTTGTCTCGTTGCGCGATTTGCCTAGATTCGACAAACAAATCATTCGTGTCTTAAACAACGTCAAGGCCCAAAAATAGCTTTTACGAGCATAAACTTAATAAACGGTCAACGGCCATATATATTACGAAAAACATTGCGTTAAAAACATTAAACATATTTAAATCATTGAATGTCTGTAGTGTTATGGTCACGATAGCTTAAAAGGTAAAAATGTATCTTTTCAGTTAGAGATTGGATCAATTTTTTGCCTGACACTTCTCATTATGAAGCGTTACAATTTTTAGACTGAGCAATGCATATTTACCTTATCTCTTACAACTTGTGCGTTTGTTTTAATTATTTAATCATCATAAATCAGTTTTGTTAACGCATAAAGGTAGTTGCAAATTAAATTTTATGCAATTATTGATTTTTAATTATAATTTGAAAATAAAATTGTTAATAGAATTTATTCTGTAGTGATCAAAACCTAAAATTTTTATGTTGCTTTTACTTAACAATACATTCTTCATTTAACACCAGTTAGTTGAATGTTTGTAATTATTATGGAACAAAAAGGAAAATAGATTTTGATTCGCCTAACTACTAGATTTCAGGTCATGTTATTTTTATTACATAAACACTCATATAATCGCAAATCATCTAATATTTTCCAACTAAAATGTAATTGAAAAATTTTGATTTACAAAACACTTAAGTAAGTAAAGTGAAGAGGGAAAATACAATAACATTTAAAAGCAATTTACACTGTTCTGGATTTTTAAAAGGAAATTTTTTTTATAAATATTATGCACACTGTAAACAATTCGTATCATTAAACGAATAGTAAATCAGCAATTTTACTCTTTAAAACATAATTTTACTTCCGAATTTTTTTAAAAATAAATTTTGAAACAGAATATTTTTTATATTTTGATACAGAATTCATATATTTAATTTTACAAGAAGTAATTTTGACATCTTATAAAATAAATAATTAGGAATGATTCTCCATTTTTTAAAATTAAAAAAAAACAGAGCAAAGGAGCAAGTGTTTTGTAAACCTCATTTTTAAAACTCTCTCTCTACCTTTTTTTACACATTGATTTGTTTATTAAAATTAATTTTTTTCCGCATGACAGAGTAGGTGATAAAAAAACTGTTCGCTTTTTTTGTTTTATAATAATTTTCCTGTTAAAATTTCTCTTTTCTCTCTTTTTTTGTGTTAATCTAATGAAGAAAGCATCCTTTTGTTTAAATGTAATGATTTTTTTCAGGAAAAAGAAAATGTTTTAGCATATTTATTTTTAAAAACTGTTTTTTCTTGTAATCAGAATGAAAGCGCTAATTAGTATCGTTCTAAATTTTTGAATCTTTTTTTTGTTCGCTATTATAATCCATATATTAAATTATACTAGAAAAATTATTTGCATAACAAAATAATTCTTTTATATTAATGAAACAGTATTTAATTGAGACATAGCTTCAAGTTTTGCTTTTAATATAATTTTTTAAATGTATAAAAATATATTTTAAAGACAATAGTAACTTCGGAAAACTCTTGAATAACTCTCCAGATCGATTGATTTGAAATAATATCCTTAATTTGCCTTAATAAATATGTTTGTATATTTTAAAGTGCGATGAGTATATATTTGAATATAGTTACAGAATTTATATGTACATAGTTTTTATGTACATAGTCAATTTTTTTCTAATGATAAAAAGACAATTTAAATTCATGACTACAATGATACTCATTTGTTAGGGATATTAAGGGTTAAATTTAGGGGTAAGAGTTTAATGAGTTAATTTGAATTATAATGACGAACAAGGGTTTCATTCTCAAAACGTTGAAGCTGCAATCGCCTACATTTATTTTTGATTTTACAAAATAAGCTGATAGATGTGACAAATTCAACCAACTTTGGAATAGACTTGAATGTTCCGTATATCATAACGTTTTCCTTGAGAATGCTTAAGTTGTGTATATGGGTGATTCTCTGGAAACATGACAATTCGGAAATTTTTTTCTTCAAAGTTAAAGTCTTCAAAATGATCTAAATTCTTTGTTTGTATATTTGTTGAGTTACATTTATTAATATCTGGCAGACAGAAGTGTAGTTTATTGACATTTGCTCAAAAAAAAATTAAAATAGAAATTCACAAAATTTTGAATGCCGGGAAAATGACATATTAACTTAAAAGTTAAGAAAACAATAATTTTAAGCTAATAGTAAGTAACTCAACTTAAGAAACTCAAAAAAGACAAAGTTGAGAAGTTAATTCTAACTTTTTATGTAAATTCCAAAAATAATTATTGTAAACAATTTTAACAAATTAGTTAAGCATAATGAAAGTGAGAGAGTAACACACACAATGAGATAATTTTTAATTTTACTACACTTTAATTTGCAAAAAACAGTTAAAACAAAGAAAACAAAAAAAAAAAATTAGAAAATTTCTGGAATCTTAAGCTTTTAGAGGAAGCAAAATGCCTGGAAGATATTGGGTAAGGAGCAAACATTTTTGAATTTGTGATTTGTGAATTTGGCACTGTCTTTTTTCCCGGGCTACTTAAAGTGATTAGCAGTCTGTTTGCCAGCACGAATAATAAAGTTAACTTTAACATCATTATGAACGACTTAAAAAACTTCTCTTACAATGAAAAGGATAATCTTAGGAATTTTTTGAATTAATTTTATGAAAATTTACATTAAAATTAATTTTATAATAATTTACATGGGAAATTTTTTTAAATAATATTATATAAATTTAAAATATTTCAAATCGTTTTATTTTACAACTTTATTACATTCCTTAATTTATACACCTAAGCAACGTTTAAAGACTATGACAGAATTGAATTGTACAGTGATGTTCTTAGTTTATCCTTTATATTTTAACTATCTGTGCTTTGAAAAAAAAAACCTAACGTTAAATGGACCATGATTTGTTTAAATTAATTCATTTATCCACTGTAGGAAGAATCAAAAATGTTTTTGTTGTTGATATGTACAGAATAAAATGGTGTATAATAATCAATCACTAAATAAATAAATAAATTTAATTGCATACGAGCATATTACAATCTTTGATAAACTGGATATTAGATTAATATTTGCTTGCCCCCTTTACATTATAGTGTTAAAAAAATTTCTTATAACTGTGTTTATGTCCTGGAATTTATAAGGCAGGAAAATGACAGCCAGGATACTGACAATTTTAGCCATTTTACAGCATTTAACATTACTTCAATTTAACATTTTGGCCTAAGACGTTTATATTCTGCAGAAAACATGAGGATTTCCTTAAATAACTAAGGTAAATGTAAATAGTTTGTGTTATTAATTATTTCAAGGGGACAGGAAAATGACAACATAAAAACTTACTCACCCTATAAAATGTTTTGAAATACATTTTGACTCAGAAAGTTGGTTCTTTATTCCTGCAATTAGACATGTTCTGATAGGATGGTATAGTAATCAATCTCTGAATCTAAGATATTGATTGCTGGAGCTATATATTTTGGTAATAAATTACTAAAAAGAAGTGACCAGGAAAACAAATGACAAACAAACATTGACAGAAAAAATGATTTTCAACAAAGTTTTTGGAAATAATACCATCTAAATACATTCTAGAAATGCTTACAACTGTTCAGAAAAAAAATTAGAAATGGAAAAATGTATGGGAAGCTTTGAAGCTAGTTATTATTGGAAATATTGTTTGCGATATACCAGGAAAATGACATTTTGATATTCAATTAAATTTTTTAACTATGCAAAACAGTCAATGCTAGTTTCAAAGTCATTTTAAAATGCTAACAGCAATGCTATTTATTATTTTTTTAAAAAAAAGTTCTTTTAGTAGTATAGTATTGGATCTTGGAGCAAGAGACTGTGAATTGTCATATTTCGTGAGAATCACCCATATACTACTTACCAGTAATTGTGTTGAAAATAGCACAGTTTACCTCAAAAAATGCTGGACTTTTACCTTTATTATTTTCCAACGTGCAATATGATTGATATCTTTATTAGTACTTCATTATTTTATTGTTAAATCCATAGAAACAGATTTTTCTAAAATATAAAGTTAATCAATTAGTTCCATACTTGTTAATAACTGTGATCTATTTCTATAAGGGAGGATTAAATTCAGAAAGAAATATAATTTCATAAATAGCTGGCATGCCTTTGCGTTTGTAGATAAATAGCTGTATCACTTCAAATGCTTTACTTTTTCTATACTAACACTTATTTATACTGATTACTACATATATATTTCCTATATTAATAATGTACTTACTACATATATTAACAATATACATACTATATATATTAAAATTTGTTGTAAAGTGATAATAAGTTTTATTATTAAAATAACGCGAGAATCAACTAAGTGAAACTTTAAAAAAATGACATCAAACAATCGAAAGGTTTACATAATATGAAACAAATTTAGGAACTCTTTGCTAAAGTAAATTTTAAATCTTAAATAAAATATTTAAATTCAGAAATCCAAATAATGTTTACGTATTTCTAAAGAAATATCTAAAAATGTTTGAAATATTTGACTTTTTGAAATGCATTTTTATGTTTATCAAAATATTTTATGAAAAAATGTTTAAAAGGCGAAATTTACATATGTATAGAAAATGATCCAGTGATTTTTTTTTTACAAAAAGTCTCTGCATGAATAAGAAAACAGATTTTATATATATTATATATTTTAATACATATTGGAATGTTTGTAAAAATTATTTATTTACGCAAAAGTAAATGTATATAAATACTTTATTTCTTAAATCTTATGAATTATCACAACAGAAATAAATTTATATCATTTACCTACTGTCAAAAAAATAAGAAAGCGAATAATAATGTTAACTTTTATGAAAATAATAATTTTTTTATATGAAGAAAGAATAAATTAAGCCATCGTTGAAAGTGTTTAATAAGATTTATTTATGAACTTCCAGCAGCTTGAGAATTTTTTTGGGTGGAACGGCTTTTATATTAACAGCGTTTATAAATTTTACTCGTCTTTCAACCGTAAGCTAAGCGAAATATAGTAAGAAAAGTAGATATTTATGAAGTTAATTATTCTTTAACATTAATAAAAGCTTATTCACTTAGTAATGTGTTTTTTAAGATAATTCCGTTGAGGTTGACAAAAAATATCGAGTAACGTTCATTTTTATGCCTTCGAAGTAGAGATTTATACGAAATTTGAGCAAAATATAAAATGAAAATACTTTGGGGTATAAGATAACATGAAATAACATAAGTATAAGTAACATAACGAATTAAGAGCTATCAAACATATGTTTTTTTCTCATTATAATAAATTATGTAAACTATTTTCTCACAATAAGCATTTTAGCTAGAGCTGTATTAAGAATTACTTTTTGCATTATTATTTTTAGTTTTAATAATTAGTATAAATTAATGCACTACACTATTTAAAAGTTACTGGAGGATTCAATTGCAGAAAATAATAGTAATTATATTTCTAACATATATAGAATGAACCAACACACAGTTAGAAATTCGTCAGCGAAAATGGTTAAATAACAATTTATTTAAGTGTTATTTTGAAATCTACAAACAAAACAGTCAATTAACCACATGTAAGATGGTATTCAAATTGTTAACGTTGAGAAAAAAACATTTATCAACTGCTTTCACCTAATTTGGTTACACAACCAGAATTTATAGCGCAAACTAGACCCATATAATGAAGCAACTTAGTTTCTTGCAGAATATAGCCGAGTGGGCTAATCTGTCAATCTCATGACTGACAGAACGGGGGTTCGAGACCCAGCGTTGACATCGCAATATTCCCTCCATTGTCGTCAGCACGTGAAGAATTTCCATAGTCTTGTACTCCCCAGTTTGTAACCATGGGCTATACTAACATTCGTTTACGATACTACCATTACGATACGAGAATGATACTACCATTCATGCATAGATGGCA
Organism: Parasteatoda tepidariorum; assembly: GCF_982258835.1. Taxonomy (NCBI): domain Eukaryota; kingdom Metazoa; phylum Arthropoda; class Arachnida; order Araneae; family Theridiidae; genus Parasteatoda; species Parasteatoda tepidariorum. Next base: position 75,833,070 of record NC_141756.1, read on the forward strand.
GCACCATAAAGGTGCTATAGATGGCAGCTCCATAAAGGTGCTAAACCATCTTCAATGTCCAAGAAAATTTTTATTTTACGTTTATGAAACCATGTTAGTGGTAAATGTTTAAAAAACGTACAGTTTTGGATTCGTTGTTTTTTAACTATACTAGTTGTAAATGGTTTCAAAACCGTAAAAGTGAAAACACGTTCTTTACCGTAAACGTTACAATTAATTGGATGGACAGACTGCTGCTGGTTATTTAACCATAATTTTAGCATGAAAAAATTCTAACAGTGCATTAATGTTTATAAAATAATAATAATAAAGAGTATTTTCTTTCTTATGTAAGGTACAGTAATTTTTTTTCGTAAATTTAATTACATTTTTCAAATTATTTTCACTCATTCGTATAGTTTTCAAAATTAACAAGAGTGTTTTTGGGAATAAATGCTCAAAAATAATTTTTTACTAAATTTCGTTATTTCAGACATTATTTTATCAATTTAAGACAATTTCTCAACATTCAAAAATGCATAATTTAAACACGTCAAAAAATTATTTATATATAAGTGAATTAATTTGAATCATATTATTGTGAGCTTAGTTTTGAACATGATCAAAATAAATTATGAAAGATTAAATAAATTATTAAATTTACTTTGGGTGAAATTATCTTCAGTTGAATTAGTTTTTGAATAACTTAAATAGCTCTACAGTTTCACTAAAGTGGACAAAAAATTAAAAATAAAATTAAGACACTATAGCTTTCACCAGTCTAATGCGTGAATAAGCAGCATGTTTATTCAGAGAAAGTATGTTTTTGAAAGTAAGTTATTCCATCTGCATCTAATTATATTAGCATATTTTTTAGATGGAATTTTCAGATCACGAAAATTCTACCGTAATGTGTAAGCATGTAATAATAAAATTTTTACATTTATGCCTTTAGACTGTAAAAATTGTATTTTGTGCAATTTACTTTATCATCAGTCGGATGAATTGAATAGTAAAACAGTGAAGGATAAATAAAAACAAAAACTTATATTAAATATTTTGCGCCCTTTTTATTAAGAATAGTTTATAATATAATCTTAAAGTGTTTCTTTTTAAATAATTAAAATGATCAAAATTTAAGAAAACTATTGCTTTTCAAACACAGTTATAAAAAACGAAACATTAAAGTTATAAAATAAGAGTTTCAAGTTTCATTAAAACATGTCCCAAAATTCTAAATCATTTAAATTTTATGATTTTGTTTCTTTAAATTACAGTACATCTTTTCACAAATATGTCTATCTATCGCAGCAAGTGAGATTAGTGATATAATAGCAAAGAAATAATAACGATTAATTACTAAAAAACAGCAAGAAAAAATAATTTTATAATGAACAAACCGTGCCAATTTAGATTTTTACGTATTCGATTTACTGTAAAACAATTCAAATCCAACTTTCGACTTTTTGGGACGAAAAACCACGTACTTTCGGTGCTATAAGACAAACGAAAACAACAAAAAGAAAAAATTAATCGTAATGAGCTTGTTCATTCAGACTTTCAAATGTTCTATTTATCGTAAAATAAGTTTAAAAAGCAAAATTAAATCTATTTTTTAACTTTTTCTTACAAAAAAAAAAACACATTTAATTTCTGTGCTAAAAGACAAACAAAAGCAGCAAAAAGAATTCAGAAGAAGCAGCAAATTAATTCAGATTTTCACATGTACCATTTAGCACAAAATAATTTTAAAATACAAAATCAAAACCATTCTCCGACTTTCCTTGACGAAAATTGATGTAGTTTCTGTACTGAAATCAAATCAAAATTGAGATAAAACTGGGATACGGTAATAGAAAATTATGAAAAATACATGTGTGAAAAATGTGTTGAATTTCATTAAATTTTAAATTTCACAAGAGCTTTTGCAATCAACTGATAGTAACTTCTTTGCGAGTTCTGTTCTTTGAGCAAAAATATTCGCGTCACGTAAATGGTTTAGAGAGACTTCAAACATTTTATTGAAGAATACAATTCTTTATTATAAACGCAACAATAATCGGGAAATATTAATAAAGTGGTTGTAGCACATTCCAAACATCTTCATAAATAGAATGGCACTTTTGTGTATTTATAATATCGTAAACGTCAATTTTAATCAATGTCTGAAATGTGTTTACAATCCAACATCAAAGAGAATAAAATATCCTCGCATTGTATGTGACACTAACACAAGGTTTTGAAATGCAAATAGACAAAATAAATTCGAATGAAAATAAATTTGCGATTCAAAGCACTTTGCCTGAAATGTGACCTAAAAGTCCCTGCTTCAGGATCAAAAGCTGCTCTAAACTTTTTGATGTCTTTGAATTTCCACCGCCTCAATTTTGAACGATTTAAATATTCGTTTATACATCTACCAATAAATAACGAAATTCTCGAGAAAACTAAGATTTGACTTCTGGGATTGCACAAAAATGACTCATGTGACTCTTGTAAAGAACCACAAACGAAATCCATTTCGCACATTATAAGATTAATAATATGTACTATAAGATTAATAACACATATTATAAGATTTATAACATGTATTCAAAGATTTATAACATATGAGATTAATAACACATAGTATAAAATTTATAAATATATCTACATCTTAGCGCTTTGCGAATGAAGTCATTGCTTTTTAACTTCAGGATCCAGGTTCGAATACCGATTGTAGATGGTGATTTCTTTAACTGCTCTAGATCACGCCGAACTATCGTGCTAACGAAAAATATTCCAAATCAAGAGTTGGAGTTCAGCCTTGTGGCAACTGAAAGGTTTTGCTCAATGTTTTTATCGTTATATTTTGCGAAAACACGTTACTTTTAGGGAAAAGTTCTCTTGAAGCAAAAGTTTTTAAAAATTCTGTAGGCAATTATGTTCGAAAAATTTATCTCTGGGTTCTCTCATATTTTGGAGGGAATCAAAATTACTAAGTTATGAATTTAAACATTGGTCCTCGCATATCTGCTATAAAACGACTTTGAAGATAAATCTCTCTGCGTTGCTAGCTGCTTGATAGCTGCTTGGTTCCTCGGTCTACCCTAATCACAATGTTACTCAGAACACTCCCTGTTGCGGAACGAATAATGGGTGAGAGTCATCTTTAGTCAATGGGGCAAACTTTAGAGGGTTTTTCTAATTCAATTATCAGAAATACGGGTCAGTTTCAAAATTGTATAAAGTGTTATTTCTTTCAGAATCAGAGAATATCATTTTAGTTGAGTTTACAATTATAAGGTTGTAGAGTCAATGTATACAAGGTACATCCGACAACGACAAAAAATTATACTACGCTATTTGTTCAGGTAGAAACAAAATGGACTGGTTGAAATTTTTGATGTTCATCTTAAAATAGCTTTTATCGAAATGAATATGTAATTTTAGTCAAGGTAACGTCTTTTTGCAATAAATGAAGAGGACAAACCTGGATGTTAGCCTAACCGAAATAGTATCATAGTCTCTAAAGCTATGAATTTTTACACAGAAAAAAATAAAAGTACCAGAATATGGTTGCAGTTACCGTATTTTTGGCTCTATGGGAGCACCAAAAAGCTCGGTAATGCTTTGGTTAGTGATTTTGGTAAAATTAACAATAAAATGTGGTTTTGTAATATGTGACAAAATTATATTAATGAGGTGAGACATTGTAATTTTATCACGATACCTTAGAAAATGGCATAACAACCATTTATTCGATTAAATTTACTTTCTAGTTTTGTATTTGTTTCTAAATTTGTGATTTACGAACTATAATTACGAAAAACCAAAATTCCCAGTAAACCATTGCCATATAAACCTAAAAGTATTAAATGAATGCAATAACGGTCGTATATTTCAATTGCTAAAACCAGAATTTCATTACCAGAAATATTATTACCAAGCAGTGTAGTAATTTTGCCTGACTTTTTCTCCAAGTATGTTAGTACAACGGACATCAGTTCTCCAATGGATCGTTAAGATACAATTTCCAGCAAATTATCGAAGTCAAGCATCACTAGCTGCAAGTAGTGAGAGGGTGGGTAACTCCTTTGTTCAACCTGGTGAAGGGATTAAGGGTGTGTGGTATTGGTTCTCGTTATATTGCTTTACCGTTGGGGGCTCGACTTCGAGCGAAGGTCATCGAGCTACCGAGGTAGGGGTGCTATCCCTTCTGCAGAGGATAGAAATTGTGATGGCATGTCTTTGGATCATCTTCAGAGATGTTTCCCAGATTGTCGCCCATTGCGCTGCTTTAGTGCTTCTTAAATAAGCTACTGCAACTACAACAACGGACATCGTAGTCAGGTGATATTCTTATTCCCAGAAACAAATACATCCCACAACAGTACTCATACAAGCATTATGTGCAGATTATTTTTTAACAATAATCATTAAAATTATTATTTTCAAATGTAAATTTTTAATGTAATTTTACATAATTGTTTTATTTATTTTTACGTATCTTAGTTTATCAAATTAAAAAAAATGCCTTCTTATAGATGTTAAAAAATTAAAATTAATACTAAAATAATTTATTAATACTATTTTATTAATACTATTAGTAATTTATTAATACTATTGTAACATGAAATGATTTTATTTCCTACTCGAATCCCACATTAATTTCTTTCTTCCTTTAATGAAGTTCCATAACTAAACTTGCCCTTTCAAAGAGTTTAAAATTATTTTTGAAAACAAAAGTCAATACAGTTTATTAAACTGTTATTAAATACGCTACTTTCTAAACGTAATTCATTTAATCTTTTCATCGATACAAAATAAAACGGATAATGAAATATGATTTTTTTTTAACTTTAACAACGGCGATTAATAATAAATCTCGAAAACAAGATTTAATTCCATTTATTAAATCGTTAAGCGCTTTTTGTGAAGTATCAAGTAAACATCAAGAGAAATTTAATTTTCACTCGAAGCAATTCTAAATTAGTATTTTGTAAAGATATTAGAAAGAGTATCACATAAATACCTAATCAAAAGAATGGCTTAAGGGCTTCTTAACATCTTGTATTTATTCATAAAAATGCTCCACTCCTTAATGTTAAAATTCCCAAACGAGAATATTTACCTGGAAACAAAAACGTCGTAATTAAGTTAAGGCCTTTTGAATTTCAAATTAACTGATGCGGTTTGGAGGAAAGACGATTTATCATTGCTCCCGATTATTGAAAAAAGTTGATTACCGAGGGAATTATAACTCTATATTGTAGATGGTGGAAACTTATTTAATCATGTTGTGCCTTAAATAAAATACCTCATCGTTCATTTCCGTATAAATATATTTTCTTGTCGTGTATCGCGATCAATTTCGGACGTGGGTGTCTGAAAACGGATAGAGTACTAATTATTTTCCATTAATTTAGTGAGAATAAATTTCATTGCCTCGATTAGATGTTAAAATTATTGTTGAGTGAAACATGTGTTGTTGATATATGCTCCTTTTTATTGAGTTTATGAAAGCTTAATATTGTAATTGTTATATTTGCGCTAAAATGTAAACTAGAAAATAGCTTTCGCTTAAATTTTGAAAAAAAATAAGACTCGTAATTATGTTAAAATTTAAATTAACTGATGTAATTTACTGTAAAACTTTTAGTATTGATAAAACATTAACGAGTTTAAGTTTATTTATGTAATATTTTGTAATTAAATAAAAAAATTACATACTTCAGTGTAATAAAATTACTGTTAAACGAAACTAGACTTAGTTTTAACTTTTCGGGGAAAAACGGAATTTTAGTAATTGAATTTCGATATTTTTTTTATTGATACAAAATTTGTTGTAATTTTTTTAAAAAATGTGAGAAACACCTTAAATATTTTAATTAAAAAAATAATTTTTTCTCCCTTTTTGGATGTATAATAACAAGAATTTCAAAACTTATAATTTTCTTTTAAGACAATTTAAGAGCACATTAACACCTCGCTTAAAAATAGTAGATAAAATATTGTATTAATATTAAAAAAAAATTTAAAATGGTTTTCGAAATTATTCTAATTAAAAATAATACTTTATCTTTCTTTTGAATCCTTCCTTATTTAAAAAAGAAGCTAAGTAGTTAGTAAAAAAAATATTTTTACAAATTTTTGAGCTGACTGAAATATCTTTCTCTATTATTAAAATGTAAAATAATTTCTTTTAGAAATGTTTAAAGATACTTTAAGTTTAATAAATATAAGTGTATTCCCAACTTGCAACTACTTAGACATCTCCAATTAAACTTATTAGAGCATTTTTTGACTTTAGACGTACACTTTAAATTGAAATAAAGATTTTAAAATAAGAATTATTGCTTAATCTAAATAATAAACAAATTTTAACGGTGTTGGAAATGTTAATCGTAAGTATTTTAATTAATTTTCTCCTTAGGGTTTATTTGTTTGTTTGCCCATGTCTCGAGAAACGAATGAATCTCATTAATTCATTGAAAAGCAATTTTTTTATGAAAGAAATCAGTTCCTTAATAAATAAAACCAATAATTATAATTTTTTTCAGACATTTGAAGTTGATATTCGAAGTTATTTTAGTTTAATTTGAAAATATATTAACATTTATACTAAAGTATTAGAGCTTCATTAAAAATTCATTAGTAAATTATAAAATTCTGCATTAACACAGTCTTTATTTAGACATTGTAGCATCGGGAAAAGATGATCCACCTCGTATTATAAATTTGTTTCAAAAAACTTTTTAAAAGTTTTAATCGTCGTTTAAAATGTTTAAATATTTTAACTGCAGATGCTATAAATTCATTTCATGAGAAAGAAGAAATAAATTTATTTAGTTTTGTTAAAATAATGTATATGATAAGTAAAATGCTGTTAATAAAACCTTTGTGGGAAAGTAAATTTCAGAAAAAAAGCTTTTACTAGTAATTCTATCTGCATAAACATTTGTCATAGAGACAGTTTTATAACCCAATTTTGCCAATTTAAGAAATCGAGTAATTACTTTAATATTTTAAAAACTCCAAAGATTAAAAACGTTAACTTAATTAATGATTTATATGGTTTAATACGCTTGAGTGACATTCTTTCCTATGCTAAATCAATTTTTTCCATATAAATACAGAAAATATTAAATTAATCAAGTAATTTTTAATGACCTATGAAATAAATGATAAATCGCAGAGTAACATTGAATGAATAAAATAAAAATGCAATAAAATGCAATATGAATGCAATAAAAACTCTATTTCTGCACGCATAAACATACATAAAATTTTTTAAATATGAGGACATTTTTCAAAATCTTACTGCCATATTTATCCTTTTGAAATGTTATTGTTTTAAATATAAACTAACGATATCTAACGAGTGCTAAAATCATAAAATTTAAAGTTGACCAATTTTTTGACATTGATTTAAATTTACGCTGTTGTTTAATAAAAAGGAATAAAATTATGAAATGAACTGAACAAGTATTTTTAAAATTTTTTTAAAATGAAGACTATTTTCTTACATTTTTATATCAAAATTTAAATTACAATACAAGGTCTAAATAGTAAATTTCTGATCTTGTGTTTGTTGTATACAGTAAGATTCACTAAAAAATTTCATCGTAATAAAAGTAACTATGAATAAACAGTATTTTTGCTCCTAATTGTTACAAACATAATAATTAAGCACAATTAAAAAATAGTTAAATGCCATATCTTTTAATATCATAAGAAATATCATTCAGGATAGTTTTTTTACATACATCTGTGACTATTGCGTTTTATCATACATAATTTATTGTTACTCTTATCATAATAAAATTTTTCACTTAACTTTTTTAATTAGAACTATGCTAAAACTAATTGATATTTTACGATGTTTACTTGAAAGTTTTAATTACATTATTTCCTAAGGTTGTACTATTTTTTCAGACTTAATAACTTTCTTTTGTGTAACTCGAATCTAATAACTCGATTTTTTAAGGACTTTAAATTATATTATAGAAAAAGTTTTGAGTATTAAAAAAATAACTGAATTTTAATTAAGCTACAAAAAATGTCATTAAAAATTATACAAAAGTATTATTAAATAATTTTGCCACAAAAATTAAATTAATTTCTTTTTAGCTGTTACATAACTTATTTTAAACTGTAACACCATTTTTAATTTCTTTTGAAAGAGTAAATAAAACTTTACTCTTTTTAGACTATGAACAAAATAAAAACATTTAATAGTCGTAGTTTTACTTAGTTTTTAAATAAAATTACTTCCTTTAACTTTATTTTAATGACGTACTTTGACATACTGAAAACTTCGTTAATCGCCTGTTAATTATTGTTATTATGTAAAGTTTTTCCGCAAGATAATAAAAATAGGAACGTGCTGGAGATATTTTATGACATAGATTTCTTTTCGTTTCCTGTGTTTGCGTAGAAGTAAAGAAATTACTATTTTAATTGATTTTGTAGTTAAAATGACGGGAGGGATATATAAAACAAAGATTTAGCTATAGGAAAATACTTGTTGGGAACGCCAAAATGCTCGTTAAGAACGAAATACGGCGGCCATAAAGAGACAAAAGAAGTTTGTTACTCTTTTCAAAATATTCTTAATTAGCCACTATTTTTCTGATAATCTTCAGAGGAAAAAAAATTTAAATAATTTAAAGGGAAAGCGTTATGAGATAATTAAAGAAAAAATACATATATCGTCCTTTGAAAAAAAACAAAGCAAAAAGTTGTTAAAGAAATTAAAGAAAAAATGCATTGCATAAAAAATATTCTTTACAATGCAGTCAATTATTTTTTTTTTAGAGTTTTCCTTAGTTTTTTTATTAGTTATTTAAAAAAAATTGTTAGAAGGTTTATATTATTTCTTAAACAATGAAGTTTTTAAAGAATTGGCTTTGAATTTTAATTTAAATAAAATCCAGATTTTTCTCAATTATTAGATTTTAAGTTTTTATTTCTGTAGTTTGGAATTTACAGAGAATACTAAATTATTAATAATTTTATACTATTAGAATATTTAAACAAAAATTACGGTAAAATAACCGGCAGCAGTCCGTCCATCTAGTTAACAGTAAACTTTACGATAAATAATATTTTTTATCTTTTTCTGTGACCATTTTTGCAACCATTTGCAACTAGCATGAAAATAATAGATTTTCTTGTGTGAAGCAGCTTAATTGTACAACCATCTATGCGTGAGTGAGAGCATCATATTATCATAGACCAGGGTCACAAATTGGGGAGTGCAGGATGCTGGAAGACGCCCGGTGGCTGAGTGGTAGCGCTTCGCGCTCCCGTGCCACAGGTCCTGGGTTCGATCCTCGGACTGGGCAATGTTGACTCAGCCTTTCATCCCTTCGGTGGTTCGATAAATGAGTACCAAGTATGCTTGGGAACTAAATACTGGGGGTTCAGCTTTCGGCTGACCACCTAACCGGAACATCTGCTCCTGCACCCCAGAGCCCAAGGTCAAGAAAACTGAGATGGACACAATAGGCCCTTGCCCTCTATGGGCTGTCGCGCCACTGAGTTTAGTTTAGGATACTGGAAACTCTTCATGCATTGAAAAGAATAGATGAAATATGCCAATGATGAGATTCGAACCTTCATTCTGCCGGTCAGGAGAGCCTCTCGGCTATGATATGTACTCAGCGGCACGAAACTGAATGCCTTCATTAGGGGGGCCTAGTTGTTGTTATAAAATTCGGGTTGTTCAACCATGCTAGGTGAAAGCAGTTAATAAACGACTTTTCGCACATTTAACAGTGTAACCGTTACCATCTTAGAACGGTTAATTGACTTATCTGACTTAGTATAAGTAAAAAATATTATAAGGTAAAATAATATAAGGTAATTTCAATTGTGAGAATATACATCTAACAGAGATAAAGTATATAGATCGGCTTAAATGGTAAGCACATTCATTGGCTAGCATCAAGAATATGATCAAGAATTGACTCTGAGAATATACATTTAGAGAGGTAAGAAAACATACTTTAACTAGTTTCATTAAAATGATTTTACACTGCAAATTTTCATCGGCCTGCTTTTAATACAATATTGTTCTTTTCATATAAGTACCAGTGCTGACTGGGTTTAATCATTTGGAAATACAAGAAAAGTATGCGGATCATACGGAATTAATCATACGGAAATTGTTGAAGCAGTTGTATAAAATTAGAAAAACAATGCTTAGATTATACATTAGATTAATATCATGCGTTGTGGAAGTTTAAAAAAAATCAGTTACTGCTCCAAATTTTTTCACCTTATTTAAAAAAATAAAAAGTACTATCACCCCGGTTGCTTCTTACGTAATATTTATTTTACTCTAAAATCCATTTTCCCCGCAGAATTTCATTTCGTAATTTTGCAATAAAATTTATTTAATTACAATGATTTAGTGATTTCACAGTAAGTATTACTGTAAAAAATTGTGATTTATGAGAGAATTTGTTTCGTAAAATTTCACGATAAAAGTAATTTTACCGTAAAATGTACCATCATGTTGGTACTTTTTGCAGCAATTTGATCTAGAATTTTTTTAACAGCGTAGTTTGTCTTAACATAGTATTAGATTTTATTTTGACTGTGAATTGTAGAGTGAGTAAGAGAGTAATTTTTACTAAAATAGAGTTATGTTTTATTAAGATTAGAGTCATTTTTTTATTATTTCGAAACATCTTTTATTGATTTATTCAATTGCCATTATTTAGCTGGTCATTGTTTGACTATTATTGAGCTATTTATAAAATTAAAATAAAATTCTATCATAATTTAAATGCATGATTTATTTTTCGTAAGAGAGTCTAATTGTAATCATTATGTTACCATTTACTTAAACAAGCGTTGGGTACCAAAAACTTAAAATATCAGCGGAATCATGTGCACATTTTCTGAAAAAGAAAAAAAAAGATTTTAAATTTATTTTCTTTTTCGGTAAAAACCACATATTTCCTATATTTCGAAAAAATCATATATTTATTTTATGCTTGCTATTTCATAAAATATACATACGAACAAACATGTTGTTATTCAGTACAAATTGTGATGTATGGTATGCAAATGTTCGAGTTTAGTGAACGTCACCAGTACTGATATTGAGCACAAAAAAAGAAGAGAAAAGAAAAGAAATACGTGCTCTGAGATTTGATGTCACTCAGCTTCTGGTGATGGAACGTTCACACAAACATACTTTGACAACCATTTTAAAGTATGAATATTTCTTTGAAAAAAAATGGAAAAGAGGGAAGATATACAGGGTAAAGTCATACTTTTCTTTTCCCCTTTTTCTTTAAAAAAGAAAACTCATTCCGTAAAGAAAGAAAAATATTTTTCTTTAAAATGACGTATTAGAAATTAAAATAAGGAAGAGTTTTTTACTGTACGCATGTTACAGTAAAGTAGGGTTTGCGGGAACTTTAATATCAATTTAACGCTGTAGTCCGTACATGCGCTTCGTGGTGGTTAGCCTAATTTTTATTAAATTTTATAAAAATCTGGAAAAGAGGAACCATGTGATACGTGGTGATTTGCTTTAATTATTAATTTTTACATATACATTTTTATTTTCGTATATAATAAGGCGCATTAAGGAAATTAAAGTGTAATAAGTTATTTTTAATTTTGATTCATGAAAAAGAAACACAACACATTTGCAGTAATAAAATATTTGAAACTGTTTTTTTTTCGTGAATAAAATTAAGAACATCGTGTTCATGTGGTAATATATTATTGAAGAGCAATCAGTTATGATTTGCGTAAAATTTAAAAGCTTTTTAGCGTACATTGGTAATAGATAATAGCTAAATCTGAGATTTATGCCAAACAGTTTAGGCTCAAAAACTTCAACTCTATGGAAAATAGTATGGTATAAAATGTTAGACTTGATTCAATGTATAAATGCTTTTCTGCGTTTGATATTACGATTTTTACAGCATTTTTATTATATATGATATAGACGTTTATAACATTTCAGCTACAATTTTAGACAACAGTCTTTAAAATTTATATCAATATTTACTTCATAATTTATTTTTATAAATATTAATTAAAATGCTTTATTAATGATAAGTTCCAGTTTTGGAGTTATTTGGGAATTTCATAAATTATATTTGTACGCGTATATAAATTCTCCAGTTTAGATAGCTAAGTTTTTAAAACGCAATTACCAGTTGATAAACCGCAACTATGAGTTGATATAACGCTTTTTCTAAAATAAAAACGTCTATGACGGAGTCTACATCACATTGTTCCGAGAAGATAACTGTTATAAATAGTCTAGAAATTTCTTTTCTTTTTCTTTTTTTAAATTTTCAAAAAGTGAGTAATAAAGAATTTTTAATCATTATTTCGCTATTATTTAAATTTTTTTCTAATATTTTAATGCTTCTAACTATGCATTTGTAGGCATATCTGTTATATATGTATATATAAATAGAGTTCATAATTAAGGAATCATTTCTACTAAACTATAGGAATGTATATAGATACTTCCTTTTTTGTCCTTTCTTTTTAATATATGTTGGTTAAAAAAGGAACGATAAATTTAAGTTTTTAAAATTACAGAAATTATAATTAAATATATATTTAAAAAATAAAACTACATGCATGTTACGTTAAACATACTGAAATTTTTTTTTACTTTGAAGTCTATTCTTCCTTCGTATAATAAAACAACCACTGCTGGAAAAGCATTTCATTCTTTCCACTTGATTACATTTTGGAACATTTTTGGAGCTTTTCTGAAAATAAAAAAAGGGTTTTTCTGTAGCTCTCATTCCAGTCACGTGACAACGTAAACACGTTTAAAGCTTAGAATAGGTTGAAATGATTTGCTATTTTATAGCTGGAGTTTACTTTTTAGGCATACCACTACAGCAGGCATTAGCCATTTCAAAATGGAGCAAGATAAAATTACACATTTGAAAGAAGGAAATAAAAGCATCAAATTGGAATTTGGATTCCAAGCTATTCGATAAGTTTGTTTGCTGCTTCTCATTTTAGACAACAATCGCATACATTTTTGTAAGTCATAAACAACGGAGAAAATCTACTATGGATAGGTGAAGAGCGATGATAAAAGAAAACCAAGTTAGCAGTATCGTTTGAAATAAGCTATTTATTGTTGGTATGCCATTTAAAGACAAAAATATACAATGATATTTGCGTTAAATGTTCAAGATTCAAATGTTCAGGTATATATGATGTTGAACGTCACAGAAATCGAAAGAAATTTATACTGTATTACTTTCAAACTAAAACTCAGGCTATAAAACTTTCTTTGGAATTTTACGGCATTACCTTTAGAATAAAAACGAATTCGGTATTGATTTACTCATGGCAATTATGCACAAACTGAATTGATTTTTATTTATACATGTACAGTGCGCCCAAAATAAAAACCTGACCACCCAAAATAGCTTTTGATCTAAGAATTTGATCTTCTTGTTCTAGGACTCAATGTTAATAGTTAAAAGGAGTGACCTCGAATATGCTAATTAATTAGTGCAGACGATATTTTAAGTTATAAAATCAGACACAAAAAAACGTATTTTCTCGTAATAAACATGCCTTCTTTTTTGACCTACTCGGATTCCTGATCCTCAATATATAGGGGGTAGCGGCAATCTGGGAAGTATAGATAGTTGATACTCCAATAGTTTCAGACGAGCCAATCCCAGTCGTAGCCGACAACAACGCAGAAGAGACTATCTCCATTCCCATCCCTGAGACAGACTCTACTTCTACAAAATCCAACAAGAAAAAGAAGAAAAGGAAAAAGTGCAGTGTCAACACGGCGACGCAAATATGCACTGAACCTGAATCAGGCAGCGAATCCCAACGCCCGGACAAAAAGATCGCATCCACATCTCCAGTGGAAGTTTCCCCACCTGATACAACTGCAGCCCCGGCTATCGTCGAGACTCCCGCTGAAATTATTGAGCCGATGGAAATTCTGCAAACCACCCGCAGAAATTTGAAAGCCCTCATCAGAGGACTTAGTTCAGAAGTCGAAATCCCCGATCTCGAGAAAGAACTTTCAGATTTGGAGCAACGGCCAATCAGAATCGAGCAGCTAAAGAAGAGGCGTGACCAGGAACTCAAGCTCCTCCCCCTCTACCTAGTAATACTACCAGATAGCGGAAAACACCGAGACATCTACAAGATCAAAAAACTGCTTGATACTCCAGTTCAGATAGAGAGATTTCGTGGAGGGCGCCACGAAATACAGTGCTACCGATGCCAGAAATTCGGAAACACACAAAAGTCTTGCACAGCTGAGCCTGCTTGCATGAAGTGTACCAATGCACATTTCACGTACTGAACCATTGAGCGAGCCGGCGAAATGTGTAAACTGCCTAGTTGAGCACCCAGTCAGTTTTTCGGGCTGCGGTGCAAGACCCAAAAGAAGACCAAGAGGCCGACCCACCCAGCCTGCTAAAGCCTCGGATAAAGCCACCAGATTCCTGCTGTTATTTAAGGAAATGCAGCAACTCCTAAAAGACCAAGATCTCATGAATCTACTCCGATCTCTGCTAGCCGACAAGATATAGTTACAGTGATCTCTCCTCCAAGCTGACCAACACCCAAGACATCCACAGTTTTCCTGTGGTTTACTCTTTTTCAAAGACATTATTTTAGGCACCTACGGGCACTACTAGCGATGAAGAAGTGGAGTGTCCGCTTCGCGGACAAGAACTTCGAATTCTACTACAGCATAAGGGAAGTATAGTTTCCATAGTTTGATCAGTAGAGCAGTTCAAAGTTTAAACCCCGTAAATGTTAATTTTATTTTTTGGGTATTTTGCTATATCTCGGGAACTTTTTAAGAGAATAAAAAATTTTTGCACAAAATTATAAAATTCACTTTTCCAAAGAAAATTCCACGAAAGAAATAAATTTCTGTAAATATTTATTATTTATTATTATTTTTTTTAATTAAGTAATAGTAGAAGAAATTTTGAACTGTAAGGTATACAATTTGGCGTCAAAATCGATTGAATATTTCGTGAGAAATCGAATTTTAATGAAGTCGAACATTTTAAAATCCATTTCTCAGGAACTATTCAGCCCATTTCGCCCAAATTTTGCCCTTTGCTATGCAAAATTACATTCTTTAAAATGATGTAAAAATTGTATACCTTACAATTCAAAATTTTTTCGACCATCTTTAAATAAAATGATAAATATTAAATGCAGTTTATTTTTTGCATGAATTTATTTTTACACGAGCGAATTTTTAAATATAGACAAACATTTTCGCTAAATTTTTTTTCGAGATATTGTAAAATGTGCCAAAAGTAAACTTAACATTAAGGAGTTCAAACCTTGGATCGCTCTCGTGACCAAACTATGGGGACCATATTTCCCAGATTGCAACTATCCCCTATATTTTGAGGGTTATGAATCCGAATCCGTTTGAAAAAAAATTATGTTTATTCGAAGAAGGTATGTTTTTGTGTCTTATTTCGTAAACTTTAAATGTCATCAGTACTTATTAATTTGTGTATTTGAGGTCACCATCACGAGTCACTAAGATTGAGTTAAGAACGCGAAGATCCGATCATTAGATTAAAAGTTATTCTGGGTGATCCGTTTTTTTTTGGTGCACTGTGTATGGCAAAAGCGTTAAGTATAAAAAAATGTTCCTTATTTATGATAAATGCCATATAATTTCAAACAATAAACATTTCTAAATTAATTGACAATATAATTGCATTTGTGCCGTTTGTGACTATGTTGCAATATCCTGTAATTAAGGACGTCAAGAATAGATATCCTTTAAACGTCAGAAATGTTCTTGCTTCTTCTATGCAATAAGATATACATAATCATAGAATGAAAATACCTTTTATATCTTTCTGAGATATCCTACCTAAAAAATTATCTAATATGTTTAATATTTGTAGAGGTAATGTATCAATGCACAACACTACCATGATTATGTTTATCAATGGGCTTAATTGATGTAACGAATAAAAATAATTAAATATAAGAAAGTGTACATAAAACTCTTTTTTTGATTAATGAGGCTTATAATCCAACAACTTTAGCGTTATCTTAAAAAGATTAAAAAGAAGAATAATCTTCAGTTTTATTTTTATATGTATCAATATCTATATCAGTTTTATCAATTCAATAGCTATCAGTTTTATTTATATAATAGTAAGTTCTAACCCAACGAGAAATGCAATTATTCAAACGGTTCTAAAGAACCATGAAATTAAAACTATTAAATGGACTTTCAGGATATAGGTCTGAAATTACCATTTGTTACCACTGTCCGAATTTCAGGATGATGACACAAACGGTTCTTTAGTTATTAGAGACACACATATAAACTCTACATTTTATTATTATAGGTTGATTATTCTAAAGGTCTGAAATTATTTCTCAATAATTGTTTTATAATTAATGAGAAATAATTTTAATAATATTAATAATATTTTACATTTTTTAACAAAGGAAAATATTTAAAGAAGGAAAATTGTGTGAGTTGATGAAGTACTTGGGAAGAAATATTTGTGTTAATAGTTAACACTTCTATCCATTTTATTTAAAATCTTAAATTTTAAGAGCATTATCATGATAGAAGAAATTCACGCTTTAAAGAAATATCATAAAATGATTAATTACTTGTCACGTAGAGCCTGCTTCTTTAGGAAAGCTTCTTTCATTTTTATATCTATTAAAAAATTTTTCAAAATTTTAAGTTATTATATTTCAACTAATGCTGTTTAAAATCTTCGTATACTCCTAGTTTATTGCTAACACAATTTTTTTTATTTGACACATTTAGCATTGCTAATTTCTATTTGTTTACGCAAAATGACATGAAAGAAATATTGTAAGTCTTGTTATTAGGTGTAAATGACTTTAAAAATGCGTATGGACAAATATTTATAAACTCTCTATATTTTGTTTTGGAATATGTTTTTGTAAAGCAAGATGTAAAATGTTCAAGCTCGAAAATAATTAAAAATTTAGCACAGAAATAATAATGCGAATGTGTCATGCTAAAGATGTGTTATAACAATTACTATGCTTTTTTTGTTCGTGTTTATCAGGTATATTTAGAATCTTTGGAAAAATAAAGAGAAAAATATATCTACCTTGAAAGACTCAAATAATTATTGAAGTGAGTGTCTCGCCTTTGGCCAATCAAGATCGATGTCGATCATAACAGAAGGTGGACTAAAACCATCATAGTCACTTTCCATACCAACTACATTGTGATTCATTAATTTTTCATTAAGATCCAAAAAAGTTTTAGGCTTCGAAAACCCAAAAATTGGTTTGAAAAGAATAAAAGTAAAAGAACACTTGAGCCAGTAAGATGATTTAAGTGTTGTATATTCGGGTTTTTGGCATTGTCCTTTTGAAATCAAGATTTTTGTACTAACTGAATTAGGATCGCACTATTAGAATTTTCAAGGTGAAATTATTTTAAAATAATTGGTAGCAGTATATGCAGTCAATTAACCGTAAAATTTACGGTTATGAAATTTCTTTATTCTAGCGTGTTTGAAACTGTTTACAACTGCATGGTTAAAAGAAAGAGGTAAGAATGTACAACTATACAGCATTGTAATCATTCACTACTAGAACAATTAATTATCCGGGAATTAAAAAAATATATTGTTTTTTAGTCATATATTTTAGTACGTGTAAATAACCATAAATACTAATTTCTGCGGTTTTGTAACTATTTATACCTAAGTTAAAAATCTTTGACTACTACTAGAGCTTGAGAAGTGGTGGGTACTGAAAATTCCTCATGTGTTGAAAGAATGGAAGAAATATTGTAGTGAATGCGTAGGGCTTCGTACCCTCGTTCAGTCGTCGTGAGATTGACAGATTACATCCGCTTAAGCATATATCCAGCTATTAAGAACTAAGATCTTCATAAGGGGTTCACCACAATGCAACCTGTCCAACAAGTGGAGTACACGTAGATTAGGCCATTGCTATATTTCGATTGTGCTTGTGCAGTTCAGTAACTTGACATTGGAGTTAGGTTGGGGTTGAGTTGTGTTTTGTCAAGTGAGCCGTAGAATCTGGTTTAATAAAATTACCAAGTGATGCTGGGCATTTTTTGTAACTAACAGGCTTACAAATCCTCGTCTGTAAACAATCACAAGTAAAGGTTCTGCGTAAAACTGTCACATATAAAAATATTCCAGTTAATATAGAAACCAAGCATTACATATGAAGTTATATACATGTAGCGATGAAGTAAAAGCATAAATTAAATAAAGAATTTTAGTTGTAATAAATTATATTTTTGAAAATTTATTGTCCTGCATTTATCCAATGATAAACTGTATTACATCTAGACAATAGCAAGCCCTCAGCTCAGAACTAATGAAATTCTGTTGAAACGGGAAATGAATTTTAGTTTATAGCATTTAATCTGATGATAGATTGGAAAGCAGCTCCAAATGCATCTACATTTTAAAAGAGTAATTATAAGATTAAGAATTCTGTAATTTAAAGCTGTATAAATGTGAATTTCTCTAATGATAAAACTCCCTATTCACTACATATAATGAATGGATAGTAATTTAATCTAACTACTAATTTTCTGTTATAGCTGATTCAGTCACCAAACTTTAAAGGTTTTAAGATTTAATCACAGTTTTTTGTTAAAAGTTTTGCTTAAATTTGTACGTATTTTATATAAAATGCACAGTATCAACAAGTATTTTAAATAGTTTATTTTCAATAAAAATACACATGGTAAACTTACGTTTAGAATTGATGTTTCGATAAGCATTCGAAGTTCCTATGATAATTACATGGAGAATTTATTTGCTTAGAATATATCTTTAAGGTTTTTAATGAACTTTTACACCTTGCTCTCTCCATTAACTAATTTGTATTTGTTTTCCCTTCATCAGTAATTTTTTCTTAAAAGTCTATATTTTCCTCAAAACAGAAAATTATTTTGTTAGCAAAATATATAAGTATTGTGATTTTAAATAAGAACATAATGTGTTAATCTTAAAGAACTGGACGTTCACCTGAATTTTTGAAAAGAACAATCACTTGGAATCGAAAAAAATTAAATCAAGGAATTGATCTTGCGATACATTAGAGATAATTTTACTCGTTGACGAGACCAATAACAGCTCAAGCAGGGAAAGATTTTTTATCTCAATTGTATCAAGTTTTATTTTTAAACATTTCAATATAAAATGTCTGGTAGCACTTAGTTTCTCTCTTTTTTGTTACTTTCGATATCAACTCAAGCGGGATCTTACAAAATAAATATCTAAAGAGAGAGATAAATAAATAAAGTTTTTTGAACTATGGATAAATAGTCAATAAAGATGAAGAAAGAGATCACAAACAATCACGAGCAAAGCACTTAAAATTCTAATAACTTTCAAACATATTTGAATTTTGAAAAAAAATCACGTTAATAGATAAAAAAAAACCCTTTTATCGATTGACAACCTCTTTTGACAAATGACTCTTTTAATATTTTACTCCGTAGTTGCATTTCAGGAGGTAGCAGATTTACAAGCATAGTATTTTTAACTACAAGTTAAATAATTATTAATCATCGATTGTTAATTTTGTTTATTCGGTCACGCTAATGCATTATCGTCATATCATTTTCCTACACCCCATTGCAACTAGAAGTTTTGAATTATTATATTTTGTACATCAAAATAAAGTGTAACGTAAGGAAAAAAAACTGAAAAAAAAAGAATGCCTGGGAACAATATTGATAATTGCAATATCATTTAAAAAAATTGGAATTTTTAAGTAAATAAAGCTTGTTTTAGTTCATAAGTAAGAAAAAATCTTTCAAAACGTTAAATTTCAATTTTGCAGATGGATTTTTGTGGTCTGCACACCTTTCCACTTTTTTCACTCGAAGTTAATTGTTAATAATTCTCAAACTAATTATGAATGTTTTTTTTAAATTTCACCGTGATTTACATTTTTTAGCTTAATTTTAACGCGTTAGAAATGAGAAGATATTTTGTTGAAGCTTTAGTATCAATGTAAAATGTTGCATAACGTAGTAAGTTCTAAGAGTAACATTTAGTTTATCTATAGGAAACTGAGTTTGAACATTTAAGCTTTCATAACTAACTCGGAAGATAAGCTAAGAATTTCATAGTGAATAATTGCATATAATTCTTCATAATTTATAATTCTTCCTAATGAATAATTATGAAAAATTCGTCTTACTAATTTTTAATAATATTTCTTGATAAAAACGATTCTTCACAATTACGACTTTCATAATGAAGAATTCAAATTGAAAAACTGCATTATTTACTTTGAACATTTAGACTTTTATGTTAATAACATTCTTTAATGCTAAGAAAAGTAAAGCATAAAACATTTGATGCGTGCTAATTGGTATATTGGATACTGATCTAAGTTTCTTTTAATAAGATTTCAATTTCAATTTTCAATTTGAAAAAAAAAACGCATGCTTTGATTAAAAAGCATAAAAATTCACATAAAAAGCGTCGCCTAAAATTATTATAGAGTTAATTATGCTATGCTACTTTTTATGTCGAATGTTCGGTTATATTTAATGATTGAAGTTTTATAAGTTTTTGAAAGCCTTTTTCATGAAAATTTTGTGAGTTCTACTATTGCTTTTTATGTATAATATTGAAATTTTAGTCTAATCAAGTCTAATAATTGAAGTTTCAAAGGCTTATGGTTTATTTTTTTTGAAAATTTGCATTTTATTTACCACAACTGCTTTGGATTAAAGAGATCAAATGCGAGATTTTTATGTCTAATGTTCAACCAGTCTAATGATTGTAGTTTTAAAAGATTATGTTATCAGTTTCTGAGGAAAATTTTATGAAGTCTTTAAGATGGGATTCAATTATATTTGTTTTTCTAAAAAATTTGTTTCTGTAAAATAAGGCATTTCTCTTATCTGTGAAATTATCGTAACGGAACATTAGTTATTGACTGTCTGTAGCAAAATATGTTTAACATTCAGTAGTGATTATTTTTTTAAGTTTCCTTTTATGAACATTACTTTTAGACAACTTAAAATAATGCATTTAGTTTCTCTTAAAGAATGTATGAAACAATCGAAACTCCTAAAATAATAAAAGAAATAATTAAGTTCAAAGTAAACATAAAAGCTAAAGATTAAAAAAAGAAGTTGAAGAAAAAAAAATCGCCTCAGCTTAAAATACAAAAGATATTTAATTGAAAATAAAATTCTCGTTTATTACTATATAAATAAAATATATTAATTGCTGTATTATAAAAATAATTTTTTAATTTTCCAAGAATTTTAACTGAAAAAATTTGGCTTTTTCTATTTTATCCAAAATATATTTATTTATTTCTGAGAAAATATAAAGCATCTGAAATAGTTTCTGAACAAGTTAATCGGTAGTTTTTTCTCAGAATTTTACTCATGGTTTAAAAATAAAGTGCGCCATTTCAGAAAAAAATTATTCCAAATGCTCCTTTCTTTTTGTATCAAATTGTTACAAAATGACATTATATTCTTAAAAATTTTTAAATTAGGTTTCTTTTTAGAGAAGGGAGTTTTTCTATGATGGTACTTAAAATAAAAGTTACTTTCATTTAAAAGGAATATAAACAGATAAAATGAGACAAATATAAGCGGAATATGAAACTGAGATGCCATAAGTATTTTTTTTTCTTTCTAAAAGTTTGTCTGATTTATCTGCTAATTCTTTTTTTTTTTTTTGATATTGGGTAAGGTTCTTTAAGTTAAAATATTGTATTTCGTTAAAGTTTGTTGAGGATTGAATAGCTTTTTAAGAACATCTCAAAACACATTTTATTATGTAAGGAAGTGATGTGTATTTATAAAGATGGGGTGTACATGTAGAGCTCAAAATAAAATACCAGTTACCTTGAACAATGTTTGATCTAATGATAGTTCTAGGGATCACGATTTGGTGTCCTCAAATATGTTAATAATTAGTGCAGGCGATATTTCAAGTTACGAAATCAGACACAAAAACGTACTTTTTCTGAATAAGCATACCGTTTATTCGCGGCGGATTCGGTTTTCCGGCCCCAAAATACAGGTGATAACCGCAATCTGGGAAATGTAGTCTGAATAGTATGGGACCATATTTCCCTCTTAAGGTCTGGTTTCTTAGCACAAGCGCCTTATCTGGACGTCAGCGGAAAGTTGACGTAGAGCTGACGCCAAAAAAATACTTCTTTGTTAGCTCAGCGTGAGCAGTTGGTCCAACGCAGACATTATCTCTCATTGCACATGCGTTAATAACGTAAACAAATATTTATTTTGAATTTGTATTGATTTTGAGATTGTCGACCAGTGTTTTAGAGAACAAATAATGACTTTGTCCAAGAAAAAACACATTATAGCTGAGCTAAATGAAGAGTGCTATGTTTAATGAAGAAGCTATGTTTAATGTCAAAATCAAAATCTTGGCTGATTTCAATGTGCTGTTGGATGTTGTCCGCCATTGCTTCTGTGGTTAACGTCACGTTGTAATCCAACTGCAGTTGAGTTGGACGGCAATTGTAGTTGAAGATGAGCGTTCGATGACGCATACTATCAAACTCACAAATGGACCAATCAGAGGTTAGCGCTGATTTCCAGCTGACTGCGTCCTGTCCTAAGAAAAAAGGCCTTTAATGACAGACCTCGTAATGATATTCTTTCTGCGTATTTCATCATATCTCGAGAACTTTTTTAGCGAATTGAGAATTTTTTGCTCTCAATTATGAAATTCGACTTCTTAAAAATTCGATTTCTCAAGAACTATTCGACGGACTTCCCTGAAGTTTCTTATTTTGCCAAATTTAAATCCTCATTCTTTAAAGTAATGTAAAAAATTCTATAATCCAAATTTTTCTCTAATATTATAAAATAAAACAATAAAATATAATAAATATTTATTAAAAGTTATATTTTGCATGGAATTATATTTTGATGAACGAATTTTATAATAATGCTTAAAATTCTTTCAATTTGCGTAAAAAGTTATTGAGACATGGTGAAATATGCAGAAAGTAAAATTAACATAAAGGGTTCCAAACTTTAGATTACTCTCCTGGGGCCCTATTACCAACTCACCGAAATTTATTCCACTCTAAAATGATTCCGCTCGGAAACTAACCTTCATCGGATTGCCAATTTCGTAAAACCCACTTTTCCGTAACATGAGCATACCAGAATCCAGAATCGAAATCGCCATTCCGTACGATTCCGGTGAAATTGAAGTTTGTAGGAGGGACTAACTCTGACCAATTAGAAAGTTACTATAATTCTAATTTATTAATCTGGCAACGATATGTTTGGTTGTTGTTGCTATAGAGGTAAAGGTACCGATAAGGGTTCCTATATTTAAATCTGAATTGTCTTCTAGGTATTCCATAATCATTGTTTTCTGGTGAATATTAATCTTTATACGTGAAGCCATTTGAAAATACCATGTTGTAATTTTACTCTATACTACTCTCTATACTTCAAATAAACCTCACGCTTGGCCTAGAACATACAAAATTAATGAAAATGCATGAATTTTTTAGCATTCAGTTCAAAGTTAGTGTGATTTTAGCTCGCATAGAAGAAGAGAAAACAAACATATCGTTCCAGATTAATAGATTAGAATTATAAGAATTTTCTAACTGGTCCAAGTTAGTCCCGCCTACAAACTTCAATTTCACCGCAATCGTACGGAATGGCGATTTCGATTGCGGTATGCTCATGTTACGGAAAAGTAGGTTTTATGAAATTGGTAATCCGATGAAGGTTAGTTTCCGAGCGGAATCGTTTTAGAGCGGAATAAATTTCGATGAATTGGTAATAGGGCCTCTGACCAAATTATTCGGACCATATTTCGTAGATTGTGGCTACTACCTGATGCTACCCTAAAAATTCAAATTCTTATATGAAAAAAAGATATGCTTATTCAGAGAAATTTTTTTTTGTGTATAATTTCATAGCATAAAATATATTCTGCGCTAATTAATTAGCATGTTTGAAGTCATACCCTCGAACCTTTAAAATCGTGTCCTAGGGCCATAAAATTCAATCATTAGGTCAAAAGATATTCCGGGTGGTCCCATTTTTCATTTTAAGAACAGTACCAAAATTCTCCAAGTAACGAATGATTTTAAAAAAATTATAAAAGATATAAATCGTTTATAAAGCTAACAATATGAATAATAATTTTTAAAAGGTTTAGATAACATAAAAGGAATCAAAATATTTTGCATCGCAAGGGAAAGTTTTACAAATTGAAAATTTTTGAAATAATTTAAGTCACAAGAAATGGTTTTTGGTTTGTTTGAAAAATATTTTATATAAATACATAAATATTTTGAATAAACTTCTATTTTTATTATTTGATAAAGACAAATTATTTTTTTCTGAAATAATGGACTGGACTAGTAGACATTAGGAATAAGTTTATTATTTTTAATGTCTTAATATGTCTAAAATCTTTAGTAAATATCTAGATAAGTCATATTTTAAATAATAAAATGTTTTTATGAAAGTATTAAACAAGCACATATACACCTGCTATACAAACAATAAAACTTCGAATTTATCACAA
This sequence comes from Parasteatoda tepidariorum, assembly GCF_982258835.1. Lineage (NCBI taxonomy): Eukaryota > Metazoa > Arthropoda > Arachnida > Araneae > Theridiidae > Parasteatoda > Parasteatoda tepidariorum. The sequence goes on from NC_141756.1 coordinate 75,857,615, forward strand.
TTTTTCATACTAATAATCATCGAAAAAAGCTATATTTAAAATAGATCCGTATCTGTTATATCTATCGATATTTAAAAGAAACTGAAATTTAAATTTAAAATTTAATATCAGTGTTCATTACGTATATAAAATTGAAAATAAATATTTTAATAAATATTAATGATAAGGGTAAGTAATTTGGTTTTATTAAAACATCGCTTACATTAATTAGCGAAGTCATGCTTCAAAAAGACGCAATGTCATTTATCTAAATAAAGAAGTTTTTAAACTAATCATTGAATCAAAATGAATAGTTTAAAAAGTTCAATAATTAATCTTTAATTTCAGCTTATTCTCTTATTATATAATAAAATGTTAAAAAGAAGCAAGAAGGTGCCTTTCATCAATTTACATTAAGTTAAATATTATAAAGGATGAGATACAAAATTAACATATGAATTGATTACACGCATATTTAACTTGAACGTTGAGAATAGAAAATTCTATGAAAAGAATACCAAATTTTTAAAATATTACCTGAACACATTTGGAAAATAAAATGACTTTTCACTAATGAAAGTTGTCATATTCATTACGTGGGAATTTAAAACATTCATACCGTAGATAATTAACTATTGTATGCCCTTTAAATTACTGTTTGTAATTATTTAAACAAATTTGGATATTGTAATTAATTAAGTAGATAAAGCCATTTCATGAAATTGAATACACATGAGAATAATATATTATTAAAATATCATGCGGAATTGATTGAAAGAATCACTATTCAAAAGGCTCTGTATTCTGCTTACCTTTGTATTAGTAAATAACTTATGAAAGAGATCCTTACATATTTTTAAAATTGTAATCAAATGAGATAATTACTTGAATCATTAGTAAATAATGTAATGTTAAGCATTTTAAGTAAATATATATTATTTGCTACGTGCCTCGTCTATATAATTTAACTATATATATAACTATTTGAATACCCATTTGTTTTACAGGGTAATGAAAAATAATCATAAATGAATATTAATTAATACTGCACATTAAGACAGAAACTGAAAGCGTTATATCGGCATAATTTATTTAGTTAAAGTAATTCCATTAGTTTGTGTCATTTTTTGGTCCTCCTCACCGGAATTAAAGTAAGCAAAATCATGTTTACACAGTGCAAAGTTTTACCGTATCTTTACGTCAAAAATGATAGAAACTATTTTTCACAAAAATAGTATACTGGTACGTCATACTTAAATCTTAGACTATAAATGTTCTTTTACAGTATTTGGTGTCACCACTGTTTTTGTTATTCAACAATATAAGAGTACATAAGAGTCAGTAAAGTAATTTTTACAATAAAATATAAAGTTAGAGTCATTCATTTAGAATGCATTTACATACTAATCTTAAAAAGGAATTTAATTTTTAAATCAGACGAACCCTTTGTACAAACAGTTGTTTAATACGGATTTAAATTAGGCTTAACAGAACGGAAATGAATAGAAATTAAGTAGTATTGTTGTTGTTGCTCTCATCCCCATGACCAGCAGAGCTAGATCAGGTCCATGAGCTCACATTCGCTCTATGAAAGTCTAGCACCAGCAGGGGAGCTTGAACCAGGTCCTGCCTGGTAAGTCCCAGAGAAGATTAAATGTGGTCAAGGGAAACCTGGGCAGCAGAACACTTAGTGCAGATTTCGAATTGTTTATTACCATCGTTATAAGTCATTGATGACAGATGTCCACTGAGGAAACGAGTAATGGCAGTGGCCCCTCAAGTCCAACAGACTGCCTCATCGTGGCGAGGGGGTGACACTGGGCGGAGTGGGTGAAGTACGTCGGGAGTACTTCTGGTATGACCACCCAAGGCGTGAAGCTTTTGTCCAGCTAAAGTCTGTAGGCACCGGAGCTAAGTCAGTCTTCTACCGCTGGTGCTCCAGGTCTCTGACCATAGAAGCTGCCTCTTACCCCATTCATGAATTGTTCACATTAAGTAGTATAAAATCAATTAATACAGTTCTCTGAGACCTAAAAATTGAAATATAATTATCCTTATTACCAAACTAAAAACATGTATACATATTTAAAGGTTTTTTCTTTATTGTTTGTTCGTTGCACAAAGTGTTTCTTTTGATCAATATCAGTGTTGAAAGTGATAAACTATTGCCAACTCATTCCATTTTGTAAACAAACTACTCGCGATATGCTATTTACCGTTTCTTAATATTCAAAGAAAGTCAAAAATTCTTGTTTTCGGAAGTGAAAATAGTTCTAGTATAATGCAAAAGTTTGAGAGTTTGGCATAAGATCCTTCAAGTTTAAGAGTGTTTCATATGGCTTTATTAGGAATTTAATAAAAAAAAAAAAAAATTGAAAGCTCACTGCATCACAAAGGAGCAGAAAAATAACAAAGAAACAATTCAACAATTTAAAAAAGAACAATAAAAATTTGAATCAATAAACACTTCAACAATATAAAATTTTAAACATTAACATGAAAAAGGTAAAGTTAGTGACAATTCATGAGAGTTCTTGCGTCCCAATACATTTTAGTGACATTCCCACTTTTCTGGGAGTTCCTATCTAGTCCCTTGCACTGGAAGAGGTGATCAGAGTTTAATACACCTGTGTCACAAATTGGGCATGCTTTGCTGGGAAGATTTTTTATGTTATATAAATGTTCTGATAAGCAAATCGTGGCCTGTTTTAAGCCTAAAATGAGTTACTGCTTCTTTATGGGGTTGGTAACAGAGAAATTTCCAATTGTCTTGAATATTTGCCCATATTTTGCCTTTTGATTTTATAGTTAAATCATAATTATTTATTTCGTTGAGTTTTTTCATAACGTATTTTTTAAGTATCCGGTGTGACGGTTGTTATTTCTTGAGGCATAGTTGTGCATTTTTTGCCAGATGTGGTGAGGTGTGAAGCCGGAATAAAGTATTTCTTTTCACCATTGTTTGGGTTGTTCAAAATTATATTCGAAGAGATAGTATACCACAGTTATAATAGGAGAGTCTTATAATAGGAAGAAAACTATATGCTTAAATTCCAAAATATACGGTATTTAAACTGTTGGTTTGGTAATTCTAACATTCATATGATAACGAGTTATAGGAAATATTAGTTTTTAAAATTATAGCTACTGCTACCACATATTTACCATAAAATAAAAAGCTGAAGAGTAAATTTAGCAGAATAAATGTTTGCTTTTGGCCAGGCTCTAAGGTATCATAATAAAGTGATCATATATTACTAAATTTACCATATTTTATCACATGTTATAAGCCGTATTTTATTGTTAACTATACTAAAACCATTAACAAAGCACTCTGGTAAAAATTGTTGATCTTTTTGCTGTTCCTATCAAAACATAAACACTGTAAATTTTGCAATATTCTGGAAGTTTTAATCATATTGTTTGTCTCAGTGTAATAATAAATTTCTTTAGAAAATATTTTTTAACATAAACATGCATGCTTTATTATGTTTTTTTAAATGATTCGAAGTAGGAAACTTGATTGAATAGTAGTATATGAAATAAATAGAAGTATTTGCGTTAATTTTGTTTTGGAATTTGGTGTAATACAACCGCATCCGGCTTTTGCGCCATGAAATTATACGTTCAACCTATTCCATTAAGCTTTTTCTTATTATGTTTTGCACAAAATAATACTAAAATTTATATAAAGTAGTTTTAAAAAAATATTTTTGTAAAAAATATAATGAACAAGTATTGATTTAAAACATAATAAAGGTAGAGTAATAGTTACCAGAATGCACACAAAGATAAATAGACTCTTTATTTTGTTAACATTTCTTTCTTTGCTTTAAAATGAGCAACATTCAATCATCTATAAAGATCAAAATAAATTGTTTTCCTTATTCGAAAGATAAACAGATGTCTCAATTTAAGATACCGAAAATTTATTTTATTTCATTGTCTATTTGTTTTTCCGAAGCAATCAGGAGTACTGTGTCTTTTTAACTGCTACCTCAATAAATCACCAAAACCTGATGAATAATTCAAGACACCAAAAGGACAAAATTCTCTATCCATTAATCTTAGAGATGAACGAGTTTTGGCGGCAAAAGGAAATAATTTAGATTGCCAAATAGTGTAAAATACAATAGTTTGGCATTTTTTAGAGTTTATTTTTTAAATTGTATAATGAGTTTATCATTTCCTTATGTTATTGATAAATTGTGTTTAAGTCTGATTTTTAAGCAATAAAATGTTTAAAAAAATGGCGCTTACTAACGATCTTGTAGTTGTCTATAACAGATTTCTTTTTAAGAAAATGCCACTTAATCATTAGTAAATGAGAAGTTATTTATTTTGGATAAAAAGGAAATAGTAAGCAACCTACGAATAACTCCTCAACTGGGTTTTAATAAATTTATAATACATTTGCTATTTATAATTTAATTAAGAGGTAATATTAATTTTTAAATAAAAGTAATTTATTTAAAAAATCTTTTATTTACTGAATTGGAAATAAATAGCATAAATAGTTGAGAACATGCAAAACGTAAATTCTTTTAATTCTTATAAGAATCATGCCTGTTCTTATAAGAATCATGTCGTATGCCTGTTTAGGCAGTGGGGGTGCGATTGTTCCTGTTTTTCAGTGGCGCCATCTATGGCCAGGAATTCGACTTCTGCCACGCCATTCACACAACCACAACCCGTTCATAGGGCGGGTCACATTCACACACAAAGTAGAGAGGGCATAGAACACAGAGAGAGAGAGAGAGAAAGAAAGAAACATCCATGCCTTGCCCGGGATTCGAACCCAAGACCTTTCTGATGCAAGGACAGTTCCCTGCCCCCTACACAGGCCGGTCGGCATCAATACGCTTAAATAGTAATATTGTTTTAATTTTGGCAATAATTGCTTTTTAAGGTAATTTATTGACTCACATATTATCGCTAATGATCAGGAAAAGTAATGTGTAGTCAAGAAGAGTATAAATTGGAGAGCCAAATAAGATAGTATTTTCTTAAAAACAATATTCATTGCAAGTAAATAAATTTAATCTCCAATTTAAAGGCAAGACTTGGTATGTTTAGTGGGTTTTATTACTTAAAATTTGTAGTTTCTGTATTACTTGAAATACAATATTACCTTTACTTCGTTCTGTGAAATAGTAATTGTTAAAAAAAAATTGTAAAAAAATTGTTTATTTGAAAATATTTCAAAAGTTATACATTTAGTTTTGAATTAACAGATGTTTCATTTCCATAGAATTCTACAATTACTATTTTTTTTATTTGAATAAAATATTTGTAGCATCAAGATATAAAAAATTTGGTATGCTTGAGTGGGATTTTAAAATCTTGCGGAAAATCGAGAAAAAGTATCCTGTTTTCAGACAGAAAAAAGTCATTATAAGTTTGTGTAACAGGAAATTACACTAGTTACTAGCAAATCATAGCAGCAAATTTATTTTGTTTTACAATTTACCACTTTAAAACTTCTCAGTCAATACAGGTTGACCTCAAATTTATATTGAAAAAAAAAAGCAACTTTGAGGAATAAAAACAGTATTTTTAATTGAAACGAATATAAATTTTTATTTATTTTAAAAATATATACTTTCATATGATTATGAATAGAATAACATATAGAACAAGGGATTTTACCATTACTAATACCCAAAATCTATAATGTTGATTTTTTATGTTCAAATTTTAATATTTGACGTGAAGTCAACGTCAAGAATAAAGACGTCGACACGCGTTAAACAACAAATCACAATCAACGTCGAGAATACACGCGTCGTAACTTCGTCAACCTCGACAATACATTTTAGAAAAATAAATTAGCTAATATTAAATTTTAAATTGCTTAAAACTGTATATTTGTTAAAATAGTATAGGTGCTTATAATCAAAGAGGACTCACGTTCAAAGAGTTAGGAATAAACGCGTCGAGACACGTCAAACTTTAAGTCAATGCTGAGAATAAACGCGATGCGACGTCTTGTCTTCAATCTCGAGAATAATTATTTAATATTAATAATTAAGATAAATTATTTAATATTAAATAAGAAATTGCTTTAAACCTGTGAATTCTTTAAATAGTATAAGTGCTTATAATCACACAAAGGTGGCTCATGTTCAAAGAGATGCTGATATTAAACATATTAAACTGAAAATCTTTATTTTTGCTAATTTCTGTGATGCTTAAAATTAGTAGCATATAATGTGCCCATCGTTAATGCGTTTTTAATGTTTATACAAATTTACGTTAAGGACATTTATTATTATTTTTCTTATACTCGGTTTTGAAAAAAAGGCTTACATATCATTAATTAATTCCTTACTTTGTACCAAAGAAAAGAAATCTCGCTTATAATAAGTTAATTTGTTTACCTTTATTGTACTTAAACTGATTAAGTTAGCTAGAAATGAAGTGATCATTTGAAAGAAAAAAAGTAATTTAATTATGGTCTGCAGTATCATAACAAACATGATTAATATTTTTTTTCTATGAGTACTAGATATATTTAAGAAATAACAAGGCATGGTATTAGTAGATCTTGTTGAATGTTTAATGTATTTATCTTATAACAGAATCGTCTTTTAATTAAATTATATTAGATAATTTATAAAACTTTACTAAGATTATTTTTTTAAACGTCTGCGATCCAAAGAGATGATACACATGAAATCTAAAGGCTCATATATATTTCATTTACAGTAAATGTAATAAAAATATGTACAACCACATCACTAACAATGATTAATATAATTATTTATCTATTCAGTATTTCAAGTATTTGCATTCATTTAATAATAAATTATGGCAGGTAATTTTACTTATCTTTAATCATATTATTATATGACTATCTCTAAATATTTCAATAATTAATTATTTTGGAAAAAAAGAAAAGAAAAACGAATTCTCGTCCTTGTTTTCGGGTTATTTAATTACAAAAATGTTGAAAATACATAAGTTTTTACTATACATTCTTAATTATTAACAATCTGAAATCGAAATTTGTCAGTCAGCAAATGGAAAATTTAAAATATCTTATTTTTCCACTTTTTTTTAATTATTTTAAAATCTTTCTGTTCATTTTTTAATGTTTAAAATTTGTTTTCAAATCTTTATAGATTAATCTCTAAATATTTCAATAAATAATTATTTTGAAAAAAAAAAAACAAAAAAAACGAATTCTCGCGATTGTTTTCGGGTTATTTAATTACAAAAATGTTGAAAATGCATAAGTTTTTTCTATACATTCTTAATTATTAACTATCTGAAATAGAAATTTGTCAATGAGCAAATGGAAAATTTAAAACATCTTATTATACAATAAGTTATACGCGCAAACACGTGTGGTGAACAGGTATTTTTTTCAAAAAAAAATTATTATTAAAGCAAATTTAAATATTATATACTAAAAAAAAATTTCCATTTTTTTAAAATTATATTAAAATCTTTTTGTACATTTTTTATTGTTTAAAATTATTTTCAAATCTTTATAGATTAATCTCTAAATATTTCAATAATTAATTTTTTTGGAAAAAAAGAAAAGAAAACAAATTCTTGTCATTGTTTTCGGATTATTTAATTACAAACAGGTTAAAAATACATAATAAGTTTTTTTTTATACATTCTTAATTATTAACTATCTAAAATCAAAATTTGTCAATGAGCAAATAGAAAATTTAAAATATCTTATTATACAATGAGATATGCGTGCAAACACTTGTGTAGAACAATTATATTTTTCCAAAAAAATTTTTTATTAAGAAAAATTTAAATATTATATTTAAAAAAAATGTTCAATTTTTTAAAATTATATTAAAATCTTTTTGTACCTTTTTTAACTATCAAATTTTTTTCCAAATCTTTATAGATTAAATATACTGTAGTAAACTATGTATTTAACATCCTGCATAGTTAGCCTTTTATCGCCCGAGCTAGGCCCACTTAAAAAAGCTTGTTAGTACCTGCAGCTGGGTACATATTGTAGCCGAGAGGGCTAATCTGTAACTCTCATAACAGACAAAACCGAGGTTCAAGTCCCAGCGGTGACACAACAGTATTTCCTTCATTCCCTTCAACACATGTACTGTTTTCATTGGCCTGCACTCCCCAATTTGTGACCCTGAACAACTGGAATTAGATACTCGCATAGGTGGCAGGATCATAAGGCTGCTTAGCAAATAAGTCTAGTTATTTCCCATCTCTAACGATCTAGCTACAATACTTTACAATGATCATGATTTTTTATATAATTTTTATCAAAATGTGTTTTATCCTTTGTTTTAAAATTAATTTGAACAAATCTATATTAATTAAAAACCAGCTTATTCATTTTAATGTATTTCCAATTTAAATAAAAAAGAAACTTGCTTTGTACGAGTGCATTACGTCTTTTCAGCATCTTAGCGTGATGAGATAAATACATTGGAAAAGGAAAAGCTGTTTTCATTTCATTCATTCATTCAATTTCATTCATTCATTTCATTCAATTGCTTCATTTAATTTTTATTAGAAGCCAATCTCCATAAGGTAGTGCTGGCTTATCTTATTTAATCCCACATACCATATTCTCATAGTAATCGTGATGAATTTTGCCACTTTAGTATATTGACCATATATCACACTCTACAAATGTGCAATTAGGCTACAAATGTGCAATTTACAGAAAATAGGCTACAGATGTGCAATTTATTTTTTCTTTAGTGAGCTAACAGAAGAAGTTTTTTGAATGTGCTTTGTTAAAAGTGTTTCGAAAAAAATGGCTAATTTATTTAAATGTTATTTTACCATATTAGACATAACAGTCAAATAACTACAAGATGGAATTTAAACTGTTAACTGTGAGAAAAATCGTTTATTAACTGCTGTCGCGTAATACAGCCAGAATTTTATGGTAATTTTTTTTTTCATTAACTTCAAAAGTTTAATAATGAAAAATAGTTTATGAGAATAATTTAATTAATTAATTAATTGATTTAAAATAATTAATTCTGAAAATAAATTTCAATGATGATTAACTGTTTTTCTTGTATCTAAATAAGTGCAATTTGTAAAAAAAAGATATTGGTTGGAGTGTTTGGGATGGTGTGCAGAGTTTGGAAGATTTTAACTTCAAGGAAGATTTGGAAGATTTTTTAACATATTCCATAACCATAAATTGTTAAATTGCAAAATATAATATAATTCCCTAATTTTGACCTCAATTAATACAAAATAATGAAATAAGTATTAAAAATAATGTGTTTTGTGAAAATTCTGTGTCAAAGGGTTAATGTTATGGGATTTATATTTTACATTACAAACTTACTGGAAAAACACAGTTTGCTTTTTTACCACATGCTTTAAACTCCTAAAAAATGTATTATTATTTTTAAAAAAACCGACTGTTTTTACTTTATCATGGAAGCTCCTTTAATTAAATGTATATCTAAAAGTTGCTGTAATGATCAGAACTTTAAGAAACATGAGTATAGGAAATATTTAATTCCTTGATCAAAAAAGAGAAAAAAAAAACTCGAATTTTTAACTTTTTCAGCTTTATTCTGAGTGTCTGAACACTGTGGTGAGTGTAAGTAAGAAACAAAGAAAAGTTCGTAGGAACAAAATACCTTTATTCACTCTTTGATTAGACTTTAGTTGCTCACAATACACATATAATATTGATGATAACCTAGCTTGTAACAAACCTTCATATTTAGCAATTTTTTAATTAACATGACTTTTAGTACATGCACCAACAGCATTTATTACCCATTGTAGACCAAGCTTCATAAGTTTCTTGTGATGCTTGCTCTTTTCAGTGTCCACTTCTCCCTGCGCAAGGCTATATTTTTGAAATACGCTGATTTAAGGGCATCCATGAAATACCCGAGTGTTACAGATGCAACTTGCATATGCTTCATTGTAATTTTTACAAACTGAATAACCCGCTCTTTGAAGGAGTTAAGAAATGGTAAATAACCCTTAATTCGATATCGATCAGCACTACACATTCACGCATAAAATTGTAAAGCATGCACTAAGAGAATTAAATCAGTTAAAATAATTCCAATTTTTCTTATTATTATGTGTAATCCTTTTGTTACCAAACATATTTTAACAAATAAATTCATATTTTCATTAATAACTCATCAATGGAGTAACTATATTCGCCCGATTAGATAATAACCTTATTCGATAGATTAATTATATCGAGAGATATTAATCGTATTCGCACAAATTGGAGAGATATTAATCGTATTCGCACAACTATTTAAGCCCTAAAAATGGTACTATTGATCGCACCAAGCACTTGATGATCATAAATTACCATAAACAAGGATTTTCCCGATGCATTGCCATATTAGAGTATGACTCATTTTTTGTTTCAATAATTGTTGACTTTACATTATCTGGGTTTATGGAAACGTGATTAAAAAGTGTAACTAAAAATAAACAAGTGGTTATTGATAGCTTTCAAGATAAACTTCAGTGACGAGGATCTCACATGCTAAACACTTTAACATTTTTTTGTACATACCAGGCCTGAAATATAAATAATTATGATAAATTTTACAGTAAATGAGCAATGAAACTCGTTTTTTATTAAATGGAACTGTAAGCTAGCAAACGCGACTGATGTTATCATTTATATAATTGATTTAAAATAAATTATCTTCTGCTTTTTAAATAATCAGTGATAAATTTGCTTTTCATTTTTGCAATCAGAAAAATTACATTTCTTAAAAACGAATTTTAGTTAAAGGCTGAAATTTCCACTTGTGACTTACCCCTTGTGAGGTTTTAAAATTTGGTCACAGACCAAATTTAAAGGCCCAAGTACCAGTTTGAGTTATAAGGGAGAAATAAACACTTTTTAATATTATTGTTTGAATAAATAATTCATTATCTTTTTTATATTATTTTTTATATCTATAGTTTAAAATTTCCTTAATTTCAAATAAATAAAACATTTTCGGGAACTTTTATGGTTTTTAAAACGGGCAACATTATTTACACGATTGGTTTCTGTAAAATAATTTTTTTTATAAATTTAATTTTGTATACTAAATAAATAATTTTAAATCAATTTCCTGGTTAAAATATTGACATAGTGAACAAGGTATAGAAAAATCCTTCCTAATGTTTGTATGAGAACATTGAAAATATTTTTATAATTGTGTTTGCATAATAAAATTGTTTAAGTTATATCAGGATGTTTATTGTGAAGTAATCAATAATATTACAACAAAACAGAGTTTTGTCCCTAAACTGCAAAGAAAAATTTCCATTTTTTTATAAACCGTCAACTAATTTAAATTTATTTTATTACAAACTCTGGTAATTATTTACTTTAAGTCAATTTTTATTAATGTGCAATTTTAGTTTCTTGAATCACACTAAAGTACCCAATTTCTAAAAATATTTTAATTTTCGCGATTTCATTTGCAATTGATTTAGCTTCCAAGAAATATTTTTCATTTTATATAATAAAAGATGCATTTTCTCAATTTTATTTTAAGTTAGACTTACTTAGTATCTTCGCGCTTGAAGTCTTGTTACTTTGGAAAATTTATCGCTAACATTGAATATTCAATCTTGTCTCTAGTGAACTATATTTAATAACAATTGATACTCATTTTCGTCTTGGGTAATGGTTTTGAGATTTATAGTTCAGACGAAACGTTGTAGAGCCATTTGTATATGGATTGGTAACATTATAGAAGAGTAGGTTTCTTTAATAGTTTAAAGAATAAGCATTTTAGACACAAATTGCAGCGCTTTAGAAACAAAAAGTTTGATTTTACTGATATTTTGATGAAATATTTTATACAATATTTTAGATTTTATTCATAAGAATAAAATTAAAATAAGAATTGATACTCATGTTCATCTAGTATAATGGTTTTGAGATTTATAGTTCAGACGAAACGTTGTAAAGCGATTTGTATGTGGATTGGTAACATTATAGAAGAGTAGTTTTCTTTAATAGTTTAAAGGATAAGCATTTTAGACACAAGTTGCAGCTCTTTAGAAACAAAAAGTTTGATTTTCTGAAATATTTTATACAATATTTTAAATTTTATTCATAAGAATAAAATTAAAATAAGAATTGATACTCATGTTCATCTAGTGCAATGGTTTTGAGATTTATAGTTCAGACAAAACGTTGTAGAGTCATTTGTATGTGGATTGGTAACATTATAGAAGAGTAGTTTTCTTTAATAGTTTAAAGAATAAACATTTTCAACACAAGCTGCAGCTCTTTAGAAACAAAAAGTGGAATTTTCTAATATTTTGCTGAAATATTTTATACAATATTTTTAATTTTATTCACAAGAATAAAATTAAAATAAGAATTGATACTCATATTCGTCTTGGGTAATCACTTAGAGATTTATTGTTCATATGAAATGTTGTAGAGCCATTTGTATGTGGATTAGTAATATTATAGAAGAGTAGTTCTCTTTAATAGTTTAAAGCATAAGCGTTTTCGACACAAATTGCATCTTTTTAAAAGCAAAAAGTAGGATTTTCAGATAATTTCCGAAACTATTTTATGCAATTATTTTTAATTTATTTCATGCAAATAAATTTTTATTTTACAGAAATATATTCAGTTTCATAATTTAATGAAAAATAAGTAAAATAGACTCTTTGAATTTCTTTTAGTTTGTTGCTTTTAGGAATCAATATGGAATTAAATGGTACTGTTTTAAATGTTAAGGCTATTTGAAAATGATATTGTTATTCGTATTGGCTTATTAAATAAATTGTAAGGCAATCTGTTTTCTTTTCATGTATTGGAGTTTTAAACTTTAATGAAATTATTGTTTATTGATTAAATATTACATTTTGTTGAACGAGATTTAGGTATTGGGGGTGACTTAACTTAGAGTTTTTATATCTAAAGACAGTTACAAAAAGTAACCAAGTAACATTAAATTAGCTTGATTTGGGGTAGAAAGTGAAAGACTGTGAAATTAATGACCGAATCAGTTGTGGGTAACAAAATCAACAATCACTTTGTGTAGTTTTCTTCAAATTTCTTTATTATTTTACGTTGGAATCTTGTTTTCTGTGTGTCGAGTCACGATACAAAAAACTTAAACTAAGTTGTTTGTGGATTAATAACTACTTTTTTGTACCGGTTTGAGGTAAGATGATTTAGCCTAGACTTTTCATATCTAATGACATTTTATGGAAAAATGCCTAGGCAGCTTTAAAATTTTCTGATTAGGTTAACCAAATAGAATGACTGTGAAATAAATTGCCGAATCAGTTGTGGATTGTAGAATCAATAATTACTTAGGGAAGTTTCTGTAAAATTTCGCCTTTTTTACGTCAGAATCATATTTGTATCAAGCTACGATGAAACTAAATTCTTTTCTCACAAGGGCAACATGACTACAACGGAGCTATATAAATTATTGTTTAACTCTTTAAATAGTTTAATTAATCTCTTGAGTCAGCTCTTACAAAATGAAAACATAACTTAATATATAGTTTTTTTGCAAACGTTTCTAGTAGAATTAACTTCTTTTGAAGGACACTAACATTTTATTAAATATTGACTTTTTATTTGGCAAAAATTAATTTGTGCCATGTCTTATGGTAGCTTTTAAAAGCTAGTTAATTCACAAAATAGGTGCAGCTTTAATGCTATTTTTTAAATAATTTTATTATTTGTTAAAATTAAAAATTGAAACCAATAAATATGATAGCAAATGTATAATTTTAGCAGTGGATAAGTTTCTGAACCGAATTAGATATAGGAATTTTAAATTTCCCCAATACATCGAGTTTCTGGATTTTCGAATTTAGAGATCATAACAATAAATAATAATGATTAATTCATCTATAATGGACACTAATTCTTAAAAAAAATCACGATAGTAAAAATAGTCTAATTTAATATTTAGCTGAAACTGATCTGAAATATTTACAGAATTTAAACTTTTTTTAAAACTATTTAACGAACAAGAAATGCTTAAACAATTATTCATATTTAACAACAACAAATATTTAAAAACTATTTTAAATGATAATTACAATTACAACAATTGTTTATTTAATTTATTTAAAAACCAATTTATTTGAAACCCTGTATCGACAAATAGAAAACATTGCGAAACCATTTATTGAGTGAGAAATTCTGATTCTTTTTTAATTAAAAATCAAGCAGAAATTAAAATAATATAAATATTTTCTTAATTAATATATATATTTTCTTAATTAATATCTATATTTATTCTAAAATAATATATATATTTTCCTAAACATTGTTTAACTTAGTGACTTGCCTTCAATATATCTGATTTTTTGTAGTTTTAAAAATAACTTAACTGTTTAAAATTTACAACCCACTTTTAACTACCACACCACATTGTGTGTTTAAGTTTTTAGAAAATACGATTTTTTTAAAGAATAATTACTTTGAACCTCAATAAGAATGAAAATAATAATCAGAAGAGTATTTCTAGATTAACATAAATTATTTCCTCTATATTTTTTTAAATGTAAATTTCTTTAAATACATTCGAATTTCGAAACAGACGGCTGTTTCTATTAATTTAATGGAAAGTTGTTTGGAAGATAGATTATATATTTTTTTCTTAATCTCGTTCAGAATTTGATTAAATTTGTTTTCAATTCTTCATCAGAAGAGAGATTTTTCTTTTTCTTCCTTTCAATTATTATCTTTTTTGGAACAAAATTAAAATTATTTTTCTCCTTCTACAAGAAATTTCAGTTTAATCGAAAACAGGAGTTTTAGATCAGTCTTAAAATGTTTACAAATAAATATTTCATTATAATAAGCATTTTGATAAAAAAAACCCCAGAGGATTAAGTATGATTAAAACTACCAGAATGTGGTAAAATTTATCATGCCTCTTGCTCTATGAAAATACTAAAAATTCCAGTAATTTTTAACGAAATGCTTTGGTAATTAGTTTAGTAAAATAAACAATTTTTTTTTTTTTTTTAAAATAGGTGAAAAAGTTCGTAAATATAGTAAAATTCTGGTAATTTTATCATGAAATCTTAAAGCATGGCATAAATAATTTATTTTGTTAAATTTCATTTTCATTTTTTTCCTACTAAATGTGGAATAATAATAGCTACAATTTGGAAAACCAGAATTTCTGGTAAACCGTTACCAGATAAACGGAAAATATCGTATCGTAAATTTTTAATTTTATTAACCAGAATTGTGGTTAATTTTACCAGAAATGTCATTACCATGCAGTATGATAGTTCTAGCAGAATTCATTTTCTCTGTGTATGAAGAGCTTTGTAGCAAAATGATTATCAGAAACACTTTTTTCAAAGATAAAATCTTTGCATTAATGAGCTTCTCAGCATTGCTTCGGATAGATAATTTCACAATTTTATAATATTTCCACTAATTAACTGCACGATTTTCAGTAATATATATTTTTCCCTAAATTAAATTATTGTATAATTTACCTAGCACATCTTAATGATTTGAAAATGTGTTTTATCATTATATTGCCCCAATTCCTTCATATTTATCTATGTTAACTTCAGAATTGGTTGGTTAAGTTGTTTTGCAATTACGATAATTATATTACCAGAATACATTTTAGTATTTACTTTCAAATACCAGAATAAAATTTATTATTTACTTTTATATAATCTGATTTACGATAATTAGTTCCAAAATAATTATTTTTTGACAATTGTAAAACAACTACGATTTTACTTTATTTACGGGAAAGATATTCAGCATTTAAAGGTACGGTTCGGAAAAAAGAAGCTTTTCATTTAAGTCAACATAAGAGATATTTTACAATTAGTCATAACTGGCAAAACAAAGAAGGATTTATTGATTTTACATGATAAGCTGGTCTCATCGAAGAGTACTGGAATAATTGAGATTAATTGAAAACAAATAAGTTACATTTTCTATTAAAAACCTGCAATACTATTAGATTTATTAAAAATTCAATGGAGATAAAGCGAGTAGTACCTAAGAATGCTAGTAAAAAAATTGAAAATTCATCAAACTACCTTTAATTGCATAAGACAATGTAAATAATTTTATTGTAGTTAAGGAAAGGGACGCAACTAGGAATTTTGCCCAAAGATAAGATAAACAAAGCAGATATTTTCGAAATCGTAGGAGTCTATTTAACAGTACCACATTGTTAAAATACGGTAAAAAATCCTATGTTGTTCTTTGCACATGTACCGTGTATCGCGTTTGTAAGTCTTTTAACGATGAAAGTCTTCTTTCAGTGCTTCAGATGCTTTATTGTGCTCTATGGACGGCCATCAGTCATAGATTCCGATACTAACACAAGTTTTGTAGTAGCGCAAAATATTCTGCAATCTCATGATTTTAATTATTAAGCTGTAAAGCCGTACTTATTAAAATCACGTTTTTCATTCTGGAAGTTTAATCCTCCTTTAGCAGCCACGTAGGGCGGATGGTTAGAGCGGTTAAATACTCTAGCTACCCTTAATTTGAAATGGTATTTTTAAGTTTAACCTAAATATAAAATGAAATTAATTTCATTAGCTGAAGTTAACTTCAATGGTTACAATTATTCTATCATTCGAAGTAGGCTTAGTATTAAGTGTCAGTGTCTCTTTAATATCATCTTAGCACTTTGAAAATAAAGTGTACTTAGTTTTAAAGTCTTTTTGTTTAATTGTTGGGACACTTTTTGATCACGACAATACACTAAACTGGCTTTTAAGAATATCTTAGGATGATCTCTCTCAAACCATGAGAAGTTTTTCACAGTTTTAGGTGATTGGGAAAGAATGATTAATCTAAGATCACTCACTCACGTGTTTGAATATATCAGCACCGTTTTCCAACTAACATCTGTGATGTTTTTCTGTAGGTGTTACTGATATTGATAAGGCAGTATAAGTACGAAGATTTTAATAGTTGAGAGATAGTTTTGTTAGAAAACACTATTAAAAGGCTCTCGTTTTGAAAAAAAGGGAAAAAATAAAATAGAAAAAATAATTCCAGGTCGAGGTGAGAAAGTAAGACTAACCATTGTTAAAAAGAAAAAAAAACTGAGAATTAAAGAGATTTGTGCAAAAACTTTACAAGTCATTGGTTCAAGATTAGTAATTTTTACCTTTATCATTATTTTTTATCATTTTTTATTTTTACCATTTTTATCTTTTTATAACAATTAAATTTATGCGAAAAAGAGTTAAGCTTAATTTGCAAACAAATTTTAAGTGTACTTATAAAGATTATTTTGAATTTTAATTATGATCAATTAAATTCAAAAGGTGGAATAAGGTAGATGAAGTAAATGAGAGGTCGTGGTAGGCAAACGAAATAAAATGCTGTTAAGGATGACGTGCATCCGCACATTACGTTATAAACAGTAGCATTTCTCCCCCATGCAATATATAAATAGTTTAAGCCCATTAAAGAGCATTAGTTTAACCTCGCTTTTTTATGCTAAAAGAAGATGGTGTTGTTTCTGTTTTACAATTCTTTCATTTTATGAACCTCAATTAAACGGACCTTTTATATTGGATATACAGTGACAAATGTATTGAACTGAAATTAAATATATTGGAATTACTTATAAATGAATAATAGATTGAGGATGCAACATGTTAACTTGATTCTATCTTGAGGTACCTTTTGATAGATGAGGGTTGACATAGTCTAAAAACCTTCCCCAAAACACGTCCGGGTCACCAATTTGGGGAGAGTTTACCGACTATGTCAAATTTGACAAGATGAAATAAAGTCATATGTTTTATACTAGGGAATCGGTATTTAATAATCTTAGTGGTAGACACACTAGCATTAACAATGGAAAGGAATTAGTGGTCAAACTACTTTTCTTGAAACTTATCGTGAAGCACATGCATTGTTTTTTTCAATTGTATATCAGAACAAATGTTTATCGTTGTCATTAAAAAATGGCTCAAAATCGTCAAAATACAGATTTACATTTGTAGTGCTTATAGGATTCCATATTTATTTATCCAATACTTTAGCTTTTATTAACTAATTGACTATTTTTGGAATCATTATTATGCTTATAGTTATGTAAAGATATGTTTTAAACTTCAATACTACTTTTACAGTTCCTGCTAGGACTTGTTTCAGTTGAAAGTGGTCAACTGTAACTGAAAGTGTGTAAAGTATAAGTAATTTGTGATTAATTGGTTTGTTTCTTTTAGAAGAGAAATACTTTTGAAAACTACTCCACTCACACGTAAAGTAATTTATCATCAATCATTCCCGATTTGAGAAAGTTAGACAAGTGAAATATAACTTTATTACATCTAATGAATGATTTTGTGAGGGTAATTATTTCTCTTTATTGCTCTGAAAAGGTTCAAAAATAGTTTAAAATGTCACACTATGCAAGTTATTGTGAACATGAAGAAAGATTATTGATGAATTTTTAGGAAAGGTTGTACTCGTATATACATGTAAATTGCATTTTGAGAAATAAAATACAATGACGTTGAAACCTTTCAACTTGTTGTAGTGAAAGAAGTATCCGGAAAGGCACATGGTTTGAGAAATCGAAATTGAGTTTCTTGACGTGTGTAAGGTTTATTTATAGTTAGAGCGAAGAATTAACGTTCGTTAAATTGTGTGAAAATCAGTTACGAAACAATTGTGGATTAGAATAACTACATGCGAGAGGTTTGAGGGGATTTTCTGCTTAAACATCAAGAACGGGAAATAGGAGGACCTGATATGATTTTTGCATTGGATGGTTTTTTTTCACGAAACGCTGAATAATCCAACAAACTAATGCTTCCTTGCAAAGGTGCAAAATCGACCCATGAGCATTATATTGAAGGAAACTATCGAAGAAGGAAATATAATATAATCCGATTCATGGAAATCATACTGCACTAAAATTAGAAGAGGAAAATTTCGCAGATTTCAAAGTGAACCATGAATACAATTTTGATGATCCAGAAACAGGTACGCATATGCAAAAAACTTAAAGATTGTGGAGTAGCGCTAAATAGCGGAATACGAGACACAAAAGAATGGTATCTCATCATAGGGAAAGTTTATCTCGCGGAATTAATATGGAAAAGAGGAACCGAAAACCCATTTGAAAAAATTTTGAACCAAATTAAAGTGTTTATGCCTCCCAGATAAAAAAATATCTTAGAACTAACATTTATTAACTTTTTAATGTATATTTTGTGTTATCGTCTATAAAGTCAGTGTAGCGAAACTCGAAAAAGTACCAAGTAAAGGTATACTTTTTCCGACGGATTCAGAAATCTCGAAAATATGTTCTCAATAATTAAGGTGTTCGCCATCCAATGACGTGAGCCGGGTTCGAATCCCAGTGATGGCTAATCAATACGAATTCCGCATCCGACTTGCACCGACCACAGTTCCGACGTGAAATATCCTCAGTGGTAGATGGATCATGGGTTAGAGTCCTCTTGCCTTTAGGACAGTGTTTCCCAAACTTATGACTTTTGCGTACCCTTTCTAAATTTTTCGTAACGCTGCGTACCACTAATAAAAAAATGAATGTAGTTTTTACTATAAAATAATTGCACGAAAGTTAAAAATCACAACTGGCTGTTGATACCACTAATTATTAACTGTTAACTCTGCAAAAAATACCCAATAGAAAAATAAGTAACCGTAAATTTTCATGGCTAGCTTTATTTTTAAATAAAATTTTTTGAAATTTTCGTTTGTTGCACGATATTTCGTATAAGAGCGCGTACCCCCGCTAAACTTTTCCCGTACCCCTGGGGGTACGCGTACCACACTTTGGGAAACACTGCTTTAGGACAACCGCAGGAAGTTCTCGTGGTCTTTCTCTCCATGTAACGCAAATGCAGGTTAGTTTCATCAAAAAGTCCTCCACAATGGCAAATTTATCCCAATACTTGATCCAGGAGTTCCCTTGTCTTCTGAAATGGATTCAAAATTACAAGGCTGCGGAGTTGCATATTAGTAGACTCAAATCCAAAAGATTAGGTCGGCTGTTCGTCGACGGTTATAAAAAAAGCTAGCAAGCTAAGAGTATAGTTGTTCTAAATTTATAATAAACTTATTTTTCAAAATCTCACAAAATCATGTTTTTACGGTTGCCAGATACCTTAAATTATACTTCGTCCATCCTGTTAAATTCAATTAGATTGAGTATTTTCAACGAAGAAGCAATTTCATTGTTGCCTTTTTATATAGTAAATAAAAAAAGGTATTGCTTTGAAAATAATAGAGAACTGAAAAAATAATATAATTAAAAAATTATTTTCAAATTAGAGTCAGAAAACAATTATTTTGTTTAATGAAAAAAGCGAACCAAATATTGTTTAAATTAGTTAAAAATACTCACGATATCATATTATTTGTTGAGCTGTATTATTCATAAAAACGCTTAAAACAAAAAATAACACATTGAGCTTTATCGTACCAAAAAGAAAATAAACTTCATTTTTAAACATTACTCTTTTTCCGATTTTAATAAAAGAATTTGCGTTTACATGTCACAAAAAAGCCTTTTTAAATATCTTGATCCCAATAGTATTATCTTAAAGAATAATAATCTGAAACAAAGTTTTCTTTAAATAAAAAGAAATAATAAAATGCATTATCTTTAAACATAAAAAAATCACGGAATATAATATTTTAAAGGAAACATAATGCTTTTTTGTAACCATCCCTGGAGACAAAAGTATGTATTTGTAATTTTTTGCTATAAGTTATTTATGTTGACAGAAATCTATTCCAATTTTAATACTTCTTGTTTGTATTTTTACTCGACTATTTAAATAGAACATTTTATGAACGAACTATTTTACTGTGGGTTTTGCTTAAAAAATGTATAACCGTAATTAAATTTATAACAATATTTAATCTTTCAGAAAGAATTAGAGAAAAATAAAAGTAAGTAAAATGAAATCTGAGATTAAACTAAGATTGGAATTTGCTTAATGTATCGACAAAAACGCATTTTCTTAAAAATTTAAATATTTTGAATAGTTTTTAAGTAGATATAAAACTCCTTTTGATTTGATTTAATTTAAAGGTTTTCGATAGAAAGAATCCACGCAGAAAAGAATCATTGGATGGAATTTTATAGAAATAATATTGACTAATATTTATAAGAAATATTTATTATATATTAAAAATAAATAATTTGATTTTTGAAATTATGTGTAGAAAGTAAATGGAGGTGGGATGAAATTTATATATATATATATATATATATATATATATATATATATATATATATATATATATATATATATATATATATATATATATATATATATATATATATATATATATATATATATATATATATATATATATATATATATATATATATATATATATATATATATATATATACAGGGTGTCCCAAAAGGTCGTTTACAAACTTAACATGCTGGTCTGTCATATCATGATGAACAAGATTTACATAGGAACTTGTGTCCGAAAATTAAAACTGCGACCGCTAGAGGGCGATAATTGCACGAAAACGGGAGTGTGGGAAAAACAATCATTTCAGGCGTGGACGTTGAAGGAGAAGGATGAATGAGTTTAGTAACGCAGAAATGTCCGACATGCATTACGTATACGGCGCCGCAGATGGAAATGGACGAGCCGCGGCACGGACGTACCTTGAGCGCTTCCCAGACAGACGTCAGCCAAGTCATGTTTTGTTTGGACGATTGCACCGCAGATTATGTGAATAAGGTGTTTTCGTAGCACGTAGCCACGTCGGTCGAGAACGTGCTCCACGCACACCTGTCGTAGAGGAAACCGTGCTACAGGAGTATGCAATCAACCCGCAAAGAAGTCTCCGAGAAGGCGAACGAGTCTTGGGTGTAGCTCGTTCCACCATAATGCGCATACTGCACGATGGCATGCAACACCCTTACCACTTCCAGAAAGTACTGGCATTGTGCGATGACGATTATCCCAAACGCATTGCGGTATTTGCAGCAGCGGGTCGCACAGCCAGATTTTCCATCATGGATTTTGTTTTCTGATGAATCCTGCTTTACACGGGATGGTGTCGTGAACCTACACAACATGCACGTATGGACGCACGAAAACCCAAGATGTACACGTGCCCATGCACATCAACAACGTTTCAGCGTAAACGTGTGGGCTGGTATTATCGGTGACATGTTGATTGGCCCTTACCTTCTACCTGAACGCCTCGACGGAAATACCTATCGCATTTTTTTAGAAAGAGTTTTGCCGGATCTAATGGGTGACGTTCCAGCAGCTACACGCCGAAACATCTGGTTTCAGCATGATGGAGCGCCTGCCCACTTTAGCTAAGCTGTTCGAGAATACCTCGATAGGATTTATCCTAATCGCTGGATCGGTAGAGGCGGACCAGTCCCATGGCCGTCGCGATCCTCCGACCTGACTCCCCTGGATTTCTACCTGTGGGGACACATGAAGTCCATAGTGTACGAGACACCAGTAACGTCGGACATGGATCTTATCGCCAGGATCGCGGAAGCGGCGGCACGTGTCCGTGACACTCCAATTTGAACGGGTTCGTGAATCCATGCGCCGACGCTGTGAAACGTGCATTGTGGCGAATGGAAGGAATTTTGAGCATCTGCTGTGATGTAATGATGTTTTATAATAAAAATCATATTAACACCGCTATCGATATCATTTTTTTTCTCCTCATCCAAACCTGCACTCTAGCGGTCTCAGTTTTAATTTTCGGACACAAGTTCCTATGTAAACCTTGTTCATCATGATATGACAGACCAGCATGTTAAGTTTGTAAACGACCTTTTGGGACACCCTGTATATATATATATATATATATATATATATATATATATATATATATATGTACCTGCATTTGCGCTACACGGAGAAGTAAACCACGAAAACATCCCCCGGTTAGTCTGATGGCAAGGGGACTCTAACCCCTGATTTGTCTACCTCTGAGGATATTTCACGTCAGCACTGTCATCGGTGCAAGCCGGATGCGGAATTCGTATCTACCAGCCATCACTGGGATTTGAACCCGGTTCACCTTATTGGAAGGCTAAATCCCATGAGCCATCACGTCTCTGCGTCAAAGTTATTTTTAAAATTTTTTTTGTAACCTTGGTTGAACAACAGACACATTTTTTTAGCTTTACTACTCCGAATGTTCAAATCCATAGCCTTGTAATTTTGAACCAATCCTGAAGAGAAGGGCGCTCCTCCAACCAGGCTATCTCATCCCTCTGATTTAAAGGGTTAACATATTTGAGATTAGATCACCGAACTTTGTGTTGTTAGATTCCAGAACATATAGGGCTTTTAAATCAGTTTGTGACAAAAGCGGCGGAAAGTTTGCTGTTGTTGTTACTTATCCCCTTGGTTTAGAACCCTAGATCAAGTCCAGAAGATCATGTCGCATCAGCAAGTCATAGACAGTCTCTCCATCTCTCATCAGTTGCCTCACAGAGGCACCAATGCAATCCAAAAGATGAGATGGAGAAGCGATGACCGAGCAATGACAATAGTCATAAGTTTTTTCTTTCGCTCTGAAGGTCAAACACTTTATATGGCCGGTTCTAAGCCTTGACAAAGCTGTTTGAGCAAATCTAGCACAAGTGCAAGGAGGGCATTATTCGGGGTATTTGGCGACATACCAATCATGATCTGGTGGGTGCTTCCACGCTGAACTTACCCTAGCTGACTTCAGGGAGCGAACCTCAGACGCAAGTAGTTTAGAGGAAGGGGAAGTAGCAAGTTCACTCCCGTCCTTGGCAAGCCGATCAGCAATCTCATTCCCATACATACCCACATGGGAGAGGATCCACTGCAAGTGCACCGAGCCAATCGGAGCCAAAGTAGTCAATTTGATAACGATTTCTTGTCTCAAATTTTCCAACATGC
Source organism: Parasteatoda tepidariorum (assembly GCF_982258835.1). Classification (NCBI taxonomy): domain Eukaryota; kingdom Metazoa; phylum Arthropoda; class Arachnida; order Araneae; family Theridiidae; genus Parasteatoda; species Parasteatoda tepidariorum. Next base: position 75,881,460 of record NC_141756.1, read on the forward strand.
TTGGCCAGTTCTTCAAATATTGAATTGAGCTCTTGCTATCCGTTAATATCCATATGTCAGGTGCGCCAGAGTCCATGGCTAGGCTCAAGACCTCATTCAAGGAAAGTTTGGTTCCCATTATCATAATTTTACTGACTGCGTTATCATCGAAAAATTATTCCATCTCAAAAAAATAATTTTTAATAATTTATATTAATATTTATTATTTTGTTTAATAATGATAAGAAAAAATATTCGTTAGATACGAAACTTTTTGAATCAAACTAAGTTATCCACTCTTAAATGATAAAATATGCAAAAAAAGATGGTTAACTAGTTCTTGAGAAGGGAAAATTTAGAAAATAGACTGTTTGAAATTTTATATCGAATAATATCCTCTTTTCTTTGCTTTTTTCTTTTTACTAAAATCCTACATTGTTAGAAATTTAAGATCAAATATCGGCATAAAGTACCAGTATTTAAAGTGTATCATCTGTTAAATTTATTTTAGCGTAAAATCTATTTTTTACCGTAAAATATTATACCGTAGATTTTACAGAAATATTTACTTAATTAAATTGATTCCAATGATTTTATGGTAATAACTTTATAAAAAATATGGTATATCGGATTTTTTTGTTCCGTAATGTGCTTCATTAAAAAGGAATTTTACAGTAAAAAGTACCGGTACCCTGAGTGCTAGTATTTTTTACTCAGTTTTAATACTAGCACTCAGCTAGTATTTTTTTGGTTCAGAAATTTTCACAGTGTAGTGCTGCAAGTTGTTTTATTCTAGATGCTTTCGTCTTCATTACTACTTATTCACATTAAATGCTCTTATGAGAAACTTTTTATTAGTTTATGCAATCCATACCTTTAGTTTTTTACTGCATTTATAACGGCATCATTACAAAGGCAACTGTTTTCGTTTATACTTTCATTATTCCATTCCGTTAAAAATAAATTTCACAGTAAAAAGTACCAGCACCCTGAGTGCTAGTACTTTTTACTCTAATTTGATCCGCAATTCTTTACACTGTAGTACTGCAAGTCGTTTTATTCTAGATGCTTTCATTTTCAGAACGACTTATTCAGCTTAAATGCTTTCATACGAAATTGTCTATTAGCTTTTGCAATCCATACCTTTCATCATAACCTCTGAATGAGGCAGTTTCTTATACTATATTTATAACGGCAGCATCACTAAAGCTACTGATTTTCGTTTACATTTTATTATGAATACTTATATATTTTTTTTCACTTAATTTAGATTTGAAACATTCTTAAAATATTTTAAATTTATTTGACTTATGAGAAAAATATGTTAAACAACGTCTAACAGGATTTCAATAAAAACGCATATTTTTCGCTAACGAAAAAACCTTTATATCATCAATCCAATAAATATTAGTTTTAATTTTCGCTTAAAAATCTATTAAAAACTGAAACGAGAGTCGTATTTGTCTAAAACATTAATGGATTTAATAAAATTCACTTACTTATCAACATTTTATACGTTGCTATGATGGTAGACATAATTTCATTTTATAACTGAATAGCAGTGCAATACCGTTACTACTTCCAACTTCAATACATAACTGAGTCAATCGTACTTTAGATCTTTTTGCATAATGTAAAATTTGCATTTTTCTGATCAGAATCTATCAGAAACGTTCCACTTCACAAGAAAATCATATCAAAACATCAAAAGAAAAGTTTTTGTTTTGCGCTCCGTTCGCTTTAGAATTGATTTGAAAAATATTTACCATTTCTGCTTTATCCGAAATCAATCAGCTTTTCTTATTTGTATAAAATTCTTATTTGTATCGTTTGAAGATTCTAAGCTTTGAAAAGCTGTGTTTATTTATTTTTAAATTTAATAAATATATATATATATATGGAAAAATTAACTTTTTATAAGAATTATGTTAATACTTAGTTTTGAAACTTAATGTATAATTGTAATATTTTTGTACTTAAATAACTTCAAATGAAAAAGCTTTAAATATCATTTTGTAGAGGAGTTTTTAAAATTTAAACTAAAATTAAGAAAACCTATCAGAAAGTTCTTTTTAATAAATTTCTATTGTCCATTTGAAGTGGAAAATATCTGAGTTCAACTACATCAATTTCCTAGTTTTGAAATTTACAAAAAAATTAAGTTAATAAATAAAAACTGAACTAGTTAAAAGTTGTGCTCAGTGTACATTGATTTTCCATCATACTTATTTCTTTTGATTAGTTGTCTCGTTAGAATATAGTAATACTAGAATAGTTATCGAATATTAAAGGAGAGCTATGAATATTATAGGAAAGATATAATAGCTAGAGGAGTAATACGTAAACAGAATACGTCTTTACTATCACTACGTAAAAAGCAAGACTAAAACTACACAAAAATAGTTTGATCATATACCAGAATATTTTTACCTACTTTATTACTATCAAAAATACAAAAGTAAAGAATATAAGACTTGGAATATTTAAAACACCTGTAATTTATAAAATAGATTCGTTATCTTATAATCAAATTAAAATTCTTATTCTATTTCTTCACAATTTTACTATCACATTCAGGTTTATAAGAAACTAGTTTCATACACTGTTAGAATTTTCATTCTAAAATTATGGTAAAATAACTGGCAGCAGTCTGTCTATCCGATTAACCGTAACGTTTATGGTAATGAACAATTAAGTTGTAAATTTGACCATTTACAACTAACATGGTTTCAAAACCATAAAAAAATTAATTTAACTTAACATTAGATAGTTTAGTATCTTTATGCTGCTGTCATCTATGCGAAAATAAGAATATCGTATTCTAATAGTCCAGAGTCACAAATTAAGGATAGCAGAGCATCGTACACTCTTCATGAGTTGAAGGTAATACAGGAAATAGTGTGGTGTCAACGCTGGGACTCGAACCCCCGTTCTGCCGGTCATGACATTGACAGATTAGCCCTCTAGTCTATAATATGTACCCATCTGCAAGGAACTAAGGGACTTCATTAAGTGGGTCTAGTTGGTGTGATAAAATTCTGGTTATTTGTGATGAGAGTGATTTTTCTAGCTGTTTTGAAAAACAGTTTTTTTCACTGTTAACAGTTGTTATACCATCTTATTTATGGTTATTTGATTGGTTTGTTTGTAAATGGCAAAATAAGTAGTGAATAAATTGTTATTTAACCATTTTTTTCGAAATCCGAATCTGTCGAAAAAAAGGTATGCTTCTTCTGAGAAAGTCCGTTTTTGTGTCTCATTTCGCTACTTAAAATATCGTCTGCACTAACTAATTAGTATTTATTTGAGGTCACCCCCTCAAACCATTCAGATTGATTCCTACAATGAGAAGATTCGACCATTAGATCAAAAGTTATTGAGAGTGGTTTCTTTTTTAATTTGGGCACTATTCATTACATTATATGAGTACAATATATAGAGTTTTAAATCGATATAATTACATAAAGAAAGTTAACTTAAAAATTAAGGAACCATGTACTTGCGTGTCGCGTGTCAGAGTATTACATAAACATAACAATAGACAATTGAAATAAAGATATTTTATGACGTGCACTAATTAGCTACTTTATTATGACAGTTCTTTAATGTTTCCTTTGGTCACCCTTTTTCTTGTTTCGATTGTTGGTATTGTTGTTTATGCACCACATGTGACAATAATGTAATAATGGAATGTTATAGATTTAGATTATGTTTCTTTCGACTTCATCCCACAAATGCTCAATTTGATTGAGACCTGGGAACTGTGCGGGTCAATATAATCAATTAAATTCTTCATCATCCCAAATTTTACCACATTTACCAAATTTTATCTTGTGTTATAAAACCATCTTTTATAGTTATTTTTTTATCAAAATTATAATCAATGCGCTTCGGTAAAAATTACTGAGCTTTTTGATGTTCCCATAGTGCCAAAAATACGATAAATTTTACCTCATTCTGTTAGATTTGCTCTTTTTAGCATAGAAATAGCAAAAAAACTAATTCTGGACAAAACTAGAATTATATATTTTATTACTGAGACATTAATTACTTATAAACATTAAAGTCATATTTTAGAAAACCTCATAATAGATATAGGCAATTCAAAATAAATGCTTATCCTTTATTTACTTTTAAAAAAGGAAATAAAACTACATTATGTAGCCATTAAATATAAACGGTCTTAACGTCTAGACAGAGTTTAGATAAGCTATACTCTCTGATGACCTTTGTAACAATTATGCGAGGTGGTGTATCGGAAAGCAGAAGCACTTATTGCATTTTCCATATACGTCTACAAAACGGGTATATTGACTTTGTCGAGTTTCTAAATATACGTATAGTTCTAACAGTTTTAAAAACTTTTCTGATAAATGTCAAACTATTGCACTTTTATCAGTTTTATTATTTTAAAACATCTTTCATTTCAGACTTTCTACTTCAATGCATTTATTTGCAATATATCTACTTTTAAAATAAAAACATCTAAGGCGTATGTAGAAGCTAGTGATTGTATACAGGGAAAAAAGTATGATAAAAACTACCAGAAAGTAGTGAATTTTTACCATGTTCATGACTCTACGGGAACACCGTAGAGTCATGATTAAAAATTATGCGGTTAAATTTATTTTTCAATTTTGTATTTTTTTTAAATGTGTTGCAATAAGAACTATAATTTTAAAAACCATATTTTCCGTTTAACCATTACAAGGGGAAAAGGAAAACTAATAAATGAATGGTTTAAATACGGTATATCTGCTGCTGCTGTTGTTTCTAATGCCACTTGCCACACGGGCAAACCTGCTTGGTGAAACCGAGCAAATTTAAGGCAGAGTGTGCGTTTCTTGTTTTTTTTCAGTGGCGCCATCTATGGTCAAGAATTCGACTTCTGCAATACGTCGCACCCATTTATAGGGCGGACCCATTTATAGGGCGGACCCATTTATGCATCCATTCATTCATCCGCAGATCGGAATTTTGACCTGAATCAGAGAACGATCGATCTCCAATCCAGTACACCCAGAGGTATTGATTTGTTATAAGAACATGGAGGACTTTTGCGATTCCACAGATTTAACGTGCAAGGGGACTCCCCGACCCACGAACTCTCGGTCATGGGCCCAGCGCCCTACCGACCAGGCTATCCCAGCCCAACTATCTTGTTTATATTAACCAGAATAATGCTTTTCTTTTACCAAAGAAGTCATTACCATACTATATTATAATTTTACCATATTTTTTTCACCGTGCAGAAGCAGACGGCTAAAGCTTTTTAGCGAAGGCAAAAAAAAAGTTGAATTATCAAGCTAGTGAGCATTTATATAACTATACCTGCTTTAACGTACATGCTTACTTATTTTTGATTCCATTCAAACAAGCAGAAAATTGTAACAAATTAAGCTGTAAGTTGGAAAAATATTTTAGGTTAAAAACGATATTTCATAGAAGTTTTTTTTCTTCTTGTTTTAATTATACTTATATTACGCAGGTTTAATATTAGTTTAAAGTTATAACTTAGTTTCAAAAATACTTCATAATTCCCGTGAGCGTAAGAGGTACGTTTTATCAATGAAAATTCGAGGACTATGCTTTTTCTTCTTCTATTTTTTTGCTTTTCCCTTTCGGTTTTCTATGTATTTTGTGACTTTTTCTTAGAACAAATGTAAGCATATCTCCGAATACTGAAATTTGAAACATTGTATACATAAAAATTGTAATGTTTTTCATATTAAAATGTTTACAAATTCAAGGTGTTATGAGATGCATACGTTGGATATTTTCAGAACTTCAATATAAAAAGATTATCCGTATACTAACGAAGATAGACTGAAATATGCAAGTATCGATTAACAGAGCGAAGAGCTGCTAGATTTCGAAGCCACCCGAAAATAATTGCTAAAGCAGCTAACAGGGTACGAGTGCGAAGCGAGCAGGAAGTGTTCCCTCTTGTATTATAATTATTGAACACGTAACATTTAATGAACTGGAAAATACGAGCATGAAAAAGATTATAAAGGTTACACAAATAAAATCAACGATTATTTTTTTATGTATGTTTTCTGAAAGATTATTCTAAACAATTTAACAATAATTTCAAGCAATCAAAAACAAGCAAATTAAAATTTTTGCCTTAATCTAGAAACTTAACTGACTTAATATAATGTATTTCGACGCAGTAATTTGTCATTAAAATTGTGAAAAGGGTTAATTCAATATTAAAAATAAAAGTTTCTTAGTTGAATTTTAAAATATAATTACAAATTTTTCTATTAAAATTATACTGAGGAATGAATTTGTGTTGTATTTATACAAATACTTGATCTTGCGTAATTCGAGTGTGGGGATTTCAAATCTAAAATTAGTTCCTCTAATAAGGCTACAGATTTTTTTTTTACATGGGATTTTTAGTATATTTTTTGATGAAGTGTACAAGTTTAGCAACGTTATATATAACAGGGGGTCGCTTAAACATTACGACCAAATTCTAGGAGAGTTAGGGTACATTATCAGGATTGAAACTGAGCAGGAACCCTTGATCGGAAATGTCATCATACGCCGCTAGGAGCGCTTCTCGATTGTGACTTGCTCACATGCACACTCACACACACACAAAAAAACTGGTTTATAATAGAGAAGCACCCACAGCGGTTTAGGACGACATTTCCGGGTATGGGTAAATATGATATTTTAATCCTGATGGTGCGCGCTAACTACCCTAGAAATTTTTCTCAACATTTACGCGACCCCTTGTAATACATATAGTTTTTAAATTTGTACATTTTCACAAAAAGTGGACTAAAAATGGCCTTTACTATGTATATTCCATGTAAGAAACCACATATATTTCTTATAATAGGTCCTTATTTCAATACCCTATTGTTCAGTGTAAATCTTTCAAAGAACAATGGATAGAGATATTCTAAAAACAATATTGATTTCTCCTTTTTATCTCTTTTGGATGTCCTTCTTTCAATATCTTGCATCTAAATCTTACTCTTTCTTTTCTGTTAAAGATCACTTCCTATTTTTTCTAAAGTCTTTTCTATTTTACTTTTCCTTAAACGTAAGAGAAAAGTTCTATTGTATTTTTTTACTTAACCTTTTCCTTATTAATGGCTGAAAACTTAATTTAAGGCAGATTCTTGGAATTTCCTTCGTTATATGAGCCAGAGACAAAGAGTATTTTTAAATTTTTTTTTTAAGGAAATTCTTTGGTTTCGTGTTTTTTATATTGCAAGGAAGTACTATAATAATTTATATTTCTCTAATTTGAAAAGAGTTGGTTAAGATTTGAAAAAAAATTAGAAAAAGAGACATTTTAATATCATGATGAAAGAAACTATATGTATTTCAAGAACAATTTCTCAGAGAAAACAATTTCTATCAATGAGCAAAAAAAAAAAAAAAAATTCTTTCCTTAAATATTTCTTAAATTACTACGATTACGTAGTTTGTAGCTAAATTATTTAAATGTACTTCAGCAAACAATAAAAAATGATAATTAAGAATTAAGTATTTTTAAGCCTTTATTATTTTGTAGCTAAGCGAAAAATTATTTAAACATGAATTTATTAATTTAAAAATATTTAAATTATGTTTCCAAAATAAAAATAAAAAATGAAAATTCATTAATTAAAAAGTTTTATAGTAAGAGTTATATTAGTAAATGTTACATTAGTAAGTGTTATATTAGTAAGTGCTATATTAGTAAGTGACCAGCCCAAGAATCATATCCAAACATTTGAAAAAATTCACATGAAGGATTTGTAAAAAGAGAATGTGAGAATGTATTCAAATATTCTAAGTATATTTGAAGCAAAAATTATAGAATTCAATTTACTTAACAAGTAACATCGAGATGAGGGAATGTTTTTGAATTTTAAAATTTTGTGCTTTTTTAAAAAAACAATTAAAAAGAGGTTGAATAACTTGAAGATTTTTTAAAGAAAGTATGTAATAGTGAATTTCGAGTTAAAGGTTATGCGTTTTGCTAAACCCCGAAAAAATATCAGCTAAAAACATAAGAAAAATAAACTAATATGCAGTTGCAAATAAATTGCTTCATGTTAAGAAAGATAAATCATTCTCTTCATTCATTTTTCGTAAGACAAAGTTACAAATCAGTGTGATGCACTCGTACTTTTTATGTTCGGTTCGAATTGATGTTTTTTGATTTCTCTACTTTTTAAATCATAAAGTTTTGATTCTCACTTTTACGCTTACGATAAACGAAAACAATACGAGATTTTTCTTCACGGAACGATATTATTGATTTATTTTTTTCAATTAAACCTTAAATAGTTTTTTTTTGTTAATGACTTTTAAAATTCAGCTGAACCTTGATTCATCATTCCCGTGTCTTTTGTTTTCCAGAAAATATTACATACTTTTTTTTCTGTGTCCAGCGTTGATACATGTGATGCCACAATTGGCAATACATATTTCTTAACTTTTAAAAATATCCTTAATTACTTAAACTTATTTTATTAATACAATTATATTTAAATTAAATCAAAGAATTAATCTTTTACAGCGAACATAAAATATTTTATTCTTTTCTTATCGATCAATGTAACGGATAACTTTTTATTTCAATTCTAATGTAGATTCAATAATTCACTGCCTCGCCTAATCGAAAACAAAAGTCTATTTATAACTCTTTATTATTAATTTCTTACCTCAAATATGTTTCACTTACAGGGTTATTTTAATTCCCATAGTTTAGCTGGCGACCGTGATCGCCAAAGTATTTTCAAACCCAGTATTGATTATGCGGGGTTGGCTTTGTTTTGGCTATGTTATATTTTGATAATTCGCCAATTTTGGATCTCCTATCTAGGAATAAAATACATTTTACTTTCAATTTCGAATTTGGGGCGACTGGGGGTGCCCAGTCTCAACAGTTAAAATATCATTCATGCTGTAAAACTTCTCGATGTGGGAGAGTGTTTAATTTGATCCCTTTAAGGGATTTCTCTTCTTTAATATGTTTATATTTTTTTGAATTGTGGCCATTTTTCAACAATTGATAAATTAATTTTGTCAGAACGATTTCTATTATTTCCTTAAGACAATTATAATTTTTACATCCATAATTAAGACGTGTTGGTAACGCCCAAAAATCCATGATGAGTTTTATACTACCACTATATGCTAATAATGGACATCCCCGACGCAATAGTAGCTTAATATCATCTAAATAAATTAACGTCCATATTTAAAGCTAAGCTTTCAAACCATTAAATCCTAGATCGTGAAAATCTGATTACTAAATCAAAAGTAGTTGAAGTATCCGTCTTTCGCACACTGTAACCACTTTATAATATATATTTCTAATCATAATTTTTTTTCTAGAATTTATAAAGAGGAAAAATGAAATAAAAGATTTTGGACCGTAATGGGAAAATCTAGGGTTCTTTTTTTTGTTTTAGATACATTTTCTCGGTCCCCACTTGATGTTCTTTTTTTCAGTTAATATTAACTAATAATAAAACCATCTTTAACAAATATTCATATTCTGGAAGTTTCTATAAACTCCACGTTTGAATATTTTACTGTTGAATAAATTCTTACTTCATTTTATTTAATGTTTTCTGAAATATTTTGCTCAGGGAATAAATAGCAAGTTGACGCGAGAAAAGTTTCGTTTCAATGAATTCCAACAGAAGAACGGTTTTGAAAGAAGAAAGTTTAGGTTATATTTATTTGCATAAATATTTTAATATGTATGTTTTGAAATAAATATTTTTGCAAGAATTGATTTGCAAAATTACGAGTAAATTAATTAATAAAAAATTCATTATTCATACATTTTCAAATTTTCCCTTTAAAACTTTTCTGTTCCTTAGAAGTGGCTCTAGAATTTATTTGGAATCTTTGAGTTACTTAGTGGAATAAAACAATTTTAGTGAATGTTGTACAAGTAAGGATGTTTGTTTGTCATTCGTCATCCAGACAGGAGCTGCATTTTTCAACAAGATCTTCAATACACAAATACACGAATTAATGTTGTATACAAGTTGTTCAATACACGAATTAGTGTTTTATATTATTTTAACAGCATTAATTCGTGTATTGAACACAAAATTTTAGTTTTCTAAGGCAAGCAGTTTTAATCTATTTTAAAAAGATTATTTTTATGTTTTTCTTAACGAACAAAAAGTTATCTGAATTGAAAAAGTAATTTTCATTTAACGTTTCAATAAAGATGAAGTCAAACGCTTTTAATGTAAACAAGTGCATACTCAAAATTATGATAAAAGACTACCATTCTTTACACCACTCATTAATGCAATAAATGATATACAAAAATCCATCAAATTTTACAAATTAACGAATAAAATGTTAACGTATGAAAAGACGAATGAACAATCAAAAAATTACAAGGTATTTAATATCCATCAAATTTTACAAATAAACGGAAAAAAATGTTTATACATGATTGGCCGAAATTTTTAAGGTATCCAAAATTAGCATCATAGTTTAAAAAAAAAAGTCTAGTAGGATAATGGTTAGCGCTTAAAGAAAACATTTCTTGCAAGTATACACTCATGTGACATTTTCTTTCTAGATTTCCCTGTTTTATAATTTAAGAGTTTTTTGACAGATTTCGTCCTTTTTATTCCCCCTTCTAACTAATGTACTATATTACTTCTTAAATGTGATAGCTGCTGATGTGAAAATTTTGAAATAAAATTAAAAATTGCAATTTTATTTGAGTTTCAAGTATTAACAGAAATCAAAAAATTATGATTCGATTTTCAATTAGTTTCCTTCGACTTACAATTTTACTATCTGTAACAACACTTTGGAAAACTTTTTGTAATAGGAATAGAAAACATCTGATAAAAACAATTGCCCTACCATATGAGTTTGTTTCAAGAATTGTTCTTCATTTTTTAAATCTTAATCATTATGCTGTTATAAGTTCTTGAACATCGACTTCCTAATCAAGCACGACGCCTCATCCAAGCCACAGTGTGATTAAAGCAGCCAGAGTAAACCCATTATTAAAACTGATAACAAAATTCAACCGTTTGCGTTGTGTTAGATATTCATTAAAGATATACGAGTTGGTTGTCGCCCTGGGTTTATTTTCTTTGACACTAAACACTGAACTATTCGATTATTTTCTTTACAGTTTTTTTGTAAAAAGAGATTTTTTCATGTGGTAACTTTGTCATAATGCAACTTATTACTTTGGAATTTCAATCATCTGAGATCGAGTAATACAGAAATTCTTATTTAGGAATGAGAAAGAGATGCAGAATTGTTATAGAACTTCATTGCAGGGAACAAGATTTCTAATAATTTTAATTTCCGAGCACTTTTCACTAAACTACAAATTTAGATTTAAATTTTGGAAATTTATTATCCAATTTTCAAATATCACAAAATTTATTGAATTAATTAACATATTGTTTAGATAATTATAAAAAAACTTTTATGTAAAAAAACAAGGTCAGTTTTTTTTCAAGAAAAAAGGAATTTTTCATCCACTCGCAATTTTAAGAACCATTCAAAATTATCAAAATAATTTTGCTTCGATATCAGTTCCGCTACCAAAATAATTTGAACGACTGAACTACTAAACTAAAGAAAAATTTTATTGTCACTCTAAAAATCACTTATTCGTGTTGAAAAAGAATGCCATTTTTAATTATTTTTAATTGCTCTAATTTTATAATTTGAAATAAAAGCGAATTTTAAAATTTAAAAAAAACAGTTCTTTTAATACTTAAATTTCTATATCTATCCGAGAGAAGTAATAAAATTATTCATGACATCTAGAATAGTACAGTTTGTAATAGTTAATTTAGTTTTTATTAGTAAAATATGTAGAAAGTGCATAGTTTCAATATTTGATGCCATTGAGCAACTAAGACATTGTTCACATTTTACAGAACATAGAATGTTCTTGGGAAAAAGAACAATAGCAATAAAAAAAGGAATAAACTCTATCCTCCATTTTGTGAAAAGAGACAAATAAACTATTGTATCACCATTGCCGCAGACGTATTTGACAGAAAAAGCTATATAGAAATATATTACCCTTATTTTCTTTTGTCTGTGGGGATATGAAAAAGGAAGTGGTATTCATTCATAACTGTACCCCCGATAATAAGATTTATTTATCACTTGTAAGAACATTGTTACATTGACCATTTTCCATAAAACAACTTTGATTCTTTTTATTTATGTCGTTAGTCAAATGACAAAAGAACTATAATGCAAAAAATATATTATTGGAAGAGTCTGTGAGTGAGGTTTTGTCAAAAATATTATATCATCAAATGTTTCAATTTGAATTTACTTCTTTTTCAAGGTTATTTAACATCTTGAAAAATAGAAATCCACATATTGTGAAACAATAAAATAACTTCACACACTCTATTGTTATGGCGGTTTTATGATACGTGATAACCTGTGGTAAAATTTGTAATTTTATTACGATGCCTTAGAGCTGCAGTTCCCAAATTTTTTTGGCGACTGATCACTAAATAATCCACCTTTTTTAGGAGGAACCCTGACCTTATAAATAAAGCTCATTATAGAAATAGTGAACATTATAACCTGTAAAGACTGTTATTTTTTAAAAAATCTTTCATCGTTTTATAATTAATTAATATAAATTAGAATGAATCTATTTATTCTCATTCATAATTATTAATGATAATAATTAATAATTTATAATTATTAATGATAATAATTAATAATTTATAATTATTAATGATAACAATTAATAATTAATAATTATTAATGATGTCCGACAGTCAAATGTGCAGCTCTTGAGCTATATCTAGTCTTTTCATGAATTTGTTTTTGTTGTATAGTTAGATTATGATTTACTCTAAAGTGAAAACTTAAAGGAACTCGTGTTGAAAATGATTATTATGGAAACATATTTTTCTCTATTAAAGAATTTAATTATTTTGATTTGAAAAACGTGATAATAATGCAATATAATTATAAATGCTTATTCCTTTCCGAATTTGTTCATCATATTGCTATATTTTCGTTTAAAAAATGCCCTTTCTATTTCATTGGTATTTCACTTGAAATCATTTGACAAGGCAACCGAAATATTAAATAAATTATGAATTATAGGTTGTATCTAACAGGAGGTTTAAAAACTCATAACTAGTTGTAAAAAGTACTAACTCGCGAAACCCTTTTAACTTTTCCACGCAACCATATGGTTCCACGGAACACCATTTGGGAACCACTGCCTTAGAGATTGGCATAGAAACGATTTATTTGGTTAAGTTTACCTTATAATTTTGTATTTTTTATTATGTGGTAAAAAGGACATTAGTTTTGAAAATCAGAATTTCCAAGAAATCATTACCCAACGAGCTGCGAAATTACCAAATGAGTAGCTTAAATACAGCATATTCTGATATTAATACACAGAACTATAAATTTTTTTTACCAGGATTTTATTTTATTTTATAACCGTCGTTGAACAGCCGACCCAATTTCATGGGTTTACGACTACTAATGTTCAACTCCGTAGCCTTGTAATTTTGAACCAATCCAGAAGACAAGGAAACACCTGGATTAGTACCCCCAGAGGTATTGATTTGTTATGGGAAAATGGAGGACTTTGAGACTCGACAGATTTAATGTGCATCAGTCACCATTTACTACACAGGGAGTCTTCGGCCGGCGAGGATCGAACCCACGACCTCTTGGACATGGGCCCAGCACCCTACCGACCTGGCTATCCCGGCCTTTTACCAGGATTTTATTTTATTTTATAACCGTCGTTGAACAGCCGACCCAATTTCATGGGTTTACGACTACAGTGGGTGATCGGTTAACGAACAGATCGGTTTACGAACAAATCGGTTAACGAACACTTTCATGAAAGATTTTTGTGTTCGGTTAACGAACACATATTCGGATAACGAACACTTTCAAGAAAGATTTTTTGAGTTCGGACATCGAACACATATTCGGATAATGAACAAAACGAATTCTAACGAACACTTCTCGGCCTGAAAAAAAAGTACTATTAAGCGTTTTTTATCATTTTGCATACAAAATAAGATATTTAAAGCGTGCTTAGTATTGATAATTACTAAATGAAACTTGAATTAACAATGAATTTAAATTTAAAGGTCATTCAATAATTTTTATTATAAAGCTTAAAACACTTCTTGTTTACCACTCTGAGAATCCCAGAGCATTAAAAAAAATTCCATAATTAAGAACAAACTGCCAGTAATGTGAAGATCGAATCAGAGGGCATGGGTCACGCAGTATCTTTTCAAAGAATGGCTATTTGAAGTTTGTCCGAGCGTCAAGGACTACCTTTATACCAATGACTTGCCGTTGAAAGCACTGCTGCTATTGGACAATGCACCAGGACATCCAAAGGATCTTGAAGATAATTTGTTGACAGACTTTCCCTGGCTGACAGTTCAGTTTTCACCTCCGAATACGACTTCGCTGATTCAGCCGATGGATCAGGAAGTTATTGCGGCTTTCAAGAACACTCGCGCGCTGTTTCGTCGGTGTTTTGAAGCAAGCCAATTCTCCTCAACAATGACTTCAAAAAAGTTTAGGAAAGAAAAATTTGACATTCTTGAAGCTATTCGTATCATTCAAAAGGCGTGGTCAAAAGTCACTCAGCGAAAGTTGATTTCTGCTTGGCGAAAGCTTTGTCCATCCTTCGTTCAAGGTGACGGAGGTGATCAGGGAGACACCCCTGAAATTATGGATGAAATTTTGACAACTGCTAGAGATCTGGAATTGGAGGTGAACGGGGATGGCATAGAAGAGCTCATAATGGGACATGTAGATTAACAGAAGAACTCCAAGAAATTTTGAATGAAGAACACCAAGAAATACATCGATCCTTCTGAACAAAAGGAAGACGAAACAGCAGACCAATGCCGACATCTGCCGTTAAAGATCTTCTGAAAAAGTGGGAGGATGTCAGAGCAATGGTCTTAGAATGGCACTCAAACTAAGCTGATGTCAGTAGGGTTGGGGATTTTTACAACGACAATGCTATTAATTACTTCCGGAAAATCCTGAAAGAGAGAGAAAAGCAGTCGACATTGGACATGTTCTTCAACGCCCCATAAGCAAAAAATTAAAAGGACTGATTAATATGCAAGACTATATGTATGTATTATTTTTTAAAAAACTTAATAAGAAATTATACATTTTTTTAAATTTAATTTTTAGGGTCTCCAGAACGAATTAAACGATTTCACATAGGTTTCACTATGGTGAATCGATGATCGGTTAACGAACAATTCGGATAGCGAACATAGTCTTGGAACGGATTATGTTCGTTAACCGATCACCCACTGTACTTACGTTCAACTCCGTAGCCTTGTAATTTTGAACCAATCCAGAAGACAAGGAAACTCCTGGATCAGTACCCCCAGAGGTATTGATTTGTTGTGGGAACATGGAGGACTTTGAGACTCGACAGATTTAACGTGCATCAGTCACCATTTACTACACGGGGAGTCTTCGGCCGGCGAGGATCGAACCCACGACCTCTTGGATGGAATACGACCTCTCGTGTAGAATACCACTCCTAAATTTTAAGGTATTACCACTCGCCTTCGGTTTGCAAAACGCGTGTTAAAAATTAGAAAAATAAAAATGTAAAAGCAAGCTTAATTTATTAATCAAAATTTAACTCACTATTTGCCTCATTTAAATTCAAAATTAGCCTTTTTTTCTTATTTAATGAAGAAAAATGCTTTCATAAATTGTTTTTATTGAAAAGCGCAAGTAATATTATAACCTCATCTGAAAATCAATTTTTTATTTATTTCCTACTTCATTATAAATAAACTCTTCCTTTAAATGAAACGCTGAAAATTGGAAAAATAACTTATATCATTCATCGTACTATATTTTTGGCCCATTTTAAGGTCTTAGGCTCATTTTTCTTCCTTTGAAACATTATTTATGGATATTCGTTCTTTTAAAGCCCTTTTTGAGTTTTTCTTCTTCGTTTTATTCAGAAAAAAATGAATCACAAATCTCTTTCCAAGAAGTTTTATAAAATCGGTTTAAAACGATGAACTATTTGAGAATTTAAAATTATAAACACCTTTTATAATATTGAGAAAGAAGTTATTTCATTCTGTGCGTTTTCTGTAACGAAAAGCATGAATAATATTAGGTACCGTGGTATTGTTTCAATAAAATATTACAATAATTCAATCAATGATGAATTACTAAATAATTATATGAAGAATTTTATATTATTTTTGGAAAGAAATTTGCAATACTTTCATTAAAATATAGATATTGGTTCACTTATTTATTTGTAAACAGATGTTGCTTATTTGTAAACAGATGTTGTTTATTTTTAAACGGATAAAATGAAACAAGTATCCGTGGCATACGGAACGAAGATGACATAAGTTTATTTTCCGAAACTTTTAACTGGCTTATCTTCCATTTATTTTCATGACATTTGGCAAGGTTTTTCAAGTTTTGTATTTAGTTAAAATTCGTTGAGGATTGAATAACTTTTTAAAAACTGTAGTAGCGCATTTTATAATGGAAGAAAGTGAAGCCTATTCATAAGGGTGTTGTGTATGTAGAGTGCGCAAAATAAAAAACGGAACACCCTAAATAACTATTGATCTAATAATCGGATCTTCAAGTTCTAGTTATGGTTTGAGGGTGTAATCTAAAATAAGCTCATTAATTTGTGTATACGATGTTTTTCGTTACGAAATCAGACTCAAAAGCGTATTTTCTCTAAATGAACATACCTTTTTTTTGTCGGATTCGGCTTTCTGATTCCAAAAATATTGGGGGTAGCCACAATCTGGGAAAGATGGACCCAATAATTTGGTCGAAAGAGCCATCCAAAGTTTGAGCCTCTTAATAATTTTACTTTTTAAACGAATAAAATTCGTTTATCCAAAGATAATTACATACAAGAAATAGCTTTTAGTAAATACTTATATTACTAGGAGGCTTTGCCCCCCACTCGCTGGCGCTCGCCAACCCCCGGAACTGCTTTCGCAGTTCATTTCGGATTGCTTCGCAATCCTATGCTCGCTTTGCTCGCTCATTGGATACGTTCTTAACGTCTAGCTTTTGTATACTTTTTTGAATACTGATGTTCCGAAAACTTTTCACTGTAGAAAATTCTAAACCTGTACATTTCAATATTAATTTGAAATTGCAAACAGTTCACATATTTTGCTTAATCACACTATTCTAAATTTCAGTTGTTGAGAAAAGTAACTGTTGTAAGTTTTGTTTTAAAGTCTTTCCCACCAGAGGGCTAAAGCCATGTGTTGTAAAACAATATGAAATAGTAGTCTGCCACTGAACGCCGGATGTAAAGCATCGGCTTTGATGAAGATAATTTTGTATTTTTAATTCTCTGAAGGGCGCCACCTTAATAATATGGAATTTGTAAAATAAATGTATATATTTTTGATTGTTGATGAAGCCCATCATTTCGTGTTTTCATCAGTGTTCAGAAGCAGAACAACTAAGTTTTTTATTTTATCACAAAAAAATAAAATGTATAAAAAACAAAGAAAAGAGTAAGAAAATTAGTATTGTCATAGAAAAAGTTAAAATCATAATATAGTATTTGTCAGTTAAAATAAAACTTTTTGTTTAAGTCATTGCTAACAATTCAAATTTCTCCGAGGCAATTCTAAAGTAAAAATTAAGGTAGCATTGTTAAGTTGAAACACATTATTTTTAGTTTTGATGTCAACAATACAATTCAATTTTTCACAAAAACGATTGTTTCCATTGTTAAGTTCAATGTCAACAATTCAAATTTTTCTGAGGCAACTCTTATCCTCTAAATATTAATTTTTTTATGTACTACACATTTATAAAAGTCAGTATTCAACCACAAAACAACTTAAAGTCCTCAAATCTAGCATGAAGTTGTAAAATGTAATGAAAGAGGGTCATAGCAATAATGAAAGTAGAAGTAAAGTTAGTACTGTAAAATTAAAACAATATTTTTAATCAATGAGCCAAGTTCTTCAAGAAGAAGTTGTAGAAGTGGGCTGTTTATTTAAAACTTTTTATAGAATTTCTTTAAGAACACAATTGTTAATTTGGTCATTTGGCGATACAACACTTTTAGAATTGAAGGATTTGTTACGTCAAGCGCTCAGGTATCATAATTTTGATCTAGTTGCGCTTCTTTGTCATTTTGATTTATGTTGCTAAGTTAACTTTCAAAAAATTCTATGGCTGGCAACAGCATTTTTATTTTTTAAGTTGTTTATTTTTATTTCTTTTAGAATTTGTTATTTTTTAGCGAAATGTTTTTTAACCTAACAGAATTCTTTGCCGACTGTTTTCTCTATGAATGAAGAAAATAAAGTAAATATTTAACTGCTGTGAAAAGAATCTTATTTAGTTGTAAAAAGTATTTCAGCCAAAATTTGGGAGCCACGTAAGAAAATTATATATATTAGATCAGAAACACATCATTAAAAGGCAGAATGCTTTGGTGTTTTCAAAACAAAGCAAACGTTGCCACCGGCGGAAAAGAAATACAGCCAAAATTTGGGAGCCACGTAAGAGAATTATATATAATAGATTTTATTTATTAATTGTCAGAAAAATTTTGAATAGTAAGATATACAGTTTTTTACTTAGTTTTAAAGATTGTAATTTAACATGGAGAATTACAAAATTTTAGTGAAAATGATCGAATAGTTTCTTAGAAATCGAATTTAATACGATTTCTTAATTAATGTTGCATTTAGTTAATGTTTTTTTTATTACCTAATATCGGTTTTTGATGTAAAAATGAGCATTTATTTACTTTTTTCCAATTCTATGAGTAACGATAAGTAAACAATAATTTTCTACATTGATTTTAATGTGGTTAAACATTTTAGAACAGTTCAAATATATTTTAATTAGTACTGTACTTAATTAATGCTTTAGAGAAATAAAAGATATTGATCTGTAAGTATACGTTTATTTGTTTTGCTTCATAAAAAAACCATGTTTTTTTATTTATAATTCTGTTAAATTTAGTGACATATGAAGACAAAATTGTTTGCTAACCATGTTTTTGACACCCTTGTTAAACTTTACATAAAGTAAAACTGAAATTTGTTTTACATTTAGTAAATGTTTCTACGAGTTATCCAATTCGGAAGTTGCGAGTTTTCTCATATTGCTTTTGTTTTAAACATTCGAAACAATTAGATTTATTGATTTCAATAAACATTATTCTACTGGCTAAGCAATGTCGCTTTTCAGAGTTGCATATTTTTCCCTCTACGTATCAAATTGCATATGTATCTTGTGTGGTTGTGCATACGTATTATGTAAATATATTGTATACGCACGTACATACGAATGAATGCATCATAGTAGTTTCAAAGTAAGTATTTACTTTAAGTAATAGATGTAGCGTTACGCAAAAATTTTTTTTTTTGCTTAAAATATGGTCTTGTTAGAAACAACTTTACCAGTATCAGGAGCCCCGATTTGAAAAAGACGTGCATTTTTCTAAGATTTTTCTAAATAAATTTAATGATAGAAAAATTGCTGTGAAAAAAATTTCGAGCACTCTTTATTAAGCATTATATTATCTTTCAAAAACACACTTCTGTTTTGAGCTTTTTCTTTTTTCAGCCCAATTTATACTCAGAAAAAAAGTATCTTATTTTTTATTTTATAACCGTCATTGAACAGTCGACCTAATTTTTTGGGTTTATGACTACCAATGTTCAACTCGTAGTCTTGTATTTTTGAATCCTATCCAGAAGGCAAGGGAACTCCTAGATCAAGTATTGGGAGAAATTTATCTTCGTGGAGGACTTTCTGACGGAACTAAACAGCATTTGCGCAACATGGAGAGTAAGACCACGAGAACCTCCCACGGTTAGCCTACCGACAAGGGGATTCTAACACATGATCTCTCTACCTCTGAGGATATTTTACGTCAGCACTGTGATCGGTGCAAGTCGGATCAAAACTTCTTAAATATGTTAAAATTTGCCATGTTGCTGGCTCCTTGGGAATACCAAGAGAACTTGATAATTTGTACTGAAGAGCTTTAGTAAGATTTATAATAAAACATGGTCTTATAATGTATGATAAAACTTGGTAAATGAGGTAAAATTTGGTAGTTTTGTAACAATACTTTAGACCATAGCATAAAATCATTTATTCAGTTGCATTTACTTTTCAGCTTTGTATTTATTATTAAAAGTCTGGAATAAGAGCTATTATTTTTAAAGCCAGAATTTTCGGCAAATCGTTACGACTAGTAACGGAAAAATTACCAAATGAAAGGCTTAAATACCAATTATTTTGATTTTATTGGCAAGAATTATGTTTTCTTTTTAACTGAAGTGTCAATATCATACAGTGCGGTAATTTTACTGCACTTTTTTTTCCGAGTAGTATATTCTGTTTTTATGTTTGTTGCGAACTTTCATATAAATTTGCAAAATCATATGATTTAAAATTTGGTTTTCAAGTTAATTAGTGTCTTTTAAATTAATTGACAGAAGTCTTTTTTTTTTATTGAAAAATGCTAATCATGATCATGTGAATGATTTAGACTTGTTAATTGCCATTTTCTGATCTTTCTCAACATTTGTTAAAGAATTAAATATTTCTAGTCTGTAGATTTGCTCTTCTGTTACTTACTTAAAATACGACACTTATTTTAAATGTGATCTGTAATTGATTGAAATCAATGCATTTTTTTCATTTTTGCATCTGCCGTAATCACGTTATTTATAACAAATAATTATATTTTCTTTCAGAAATAAAACTGTATTTTTACTGTATGAAAGAATTATTATTATGAAAATGATATCAATTACTTAAATATGCTTGTATCTGATTAAAATTATAAAATCTAAACTATAAATCTTTTTGACTTCATGATTTATAACACAAAAGTAGAAATCATAAATATGTCAAGAGAATTGTATTTCGTAAGGCGCTTTTGACATTCAGAAATATTATCCAAAATTCCATGATTATTTTTTATTCTAAATTTAGGTGCGTCTCTAGAACTCCTGTTTATTCGATTGTAGATGATAAATATTTGAATATATTTGGGTACTGAAGAAATAAGGAAATGTCATTTCGAATTCAAGACATGCTTTTGAAATTTGAAAACACAGGTGTTTCTTAGAATTCTAAAATAGTTCATATCATAAACAATTTGTTATTGCATATTACGATTTATTTTTATGTCAAATTTTTATCGCGTGATAGTATATCATTTAGAAAAGAAAAGCTTTGTCTGATTAATTTTAAACATGTGAGAGCCCGAATATAAAATTTATTGTTTTTATTAATAAGTTTTAATGCCAAATCCAGTTTAGTTCAAAATATATACAAGCACGTTTCATTTTTGAAGTTGCAAGTTTCTCTTTTGGAAATTCGCTTAACGACTTTGAATGGTTTTTAATAAAATAATTCGAATTAGGTGTGCGGAAAATGTTTGGCGATTTGAGAAACCAAATTTAAGAAAATGGAAGTATGTTTGCACTTTATTTACGCCACTCTAGTGTTGTATATTGGGCTATTGGTGCAGGTCTGGGAAATATTCCTGAGGATAATCTGAAGACATGACAGCACAATTTTGATTCTCCGCAGAAGGGATGGTTCCTCCACTTTGGCAGCCCTGGGACCAGTTCGCGAAGTCGAGCACTTCAAGATAAAACAGTTTTACGACAACCAATACCGTACTTCCTCGGTCCTTACTTAGCATGATCAAAGATGTCACCCACCCTCTTATTGACAGCAGAAAATGATGCTTGATTTCGGTGTTCTACTGGGAATCGCATCTTCACGATTAGTCCACTGCGGTACGACGAAAAATGTAAGAATAAGGAACTGCGCGTTTTTTGCTCTTTAGTAACCAAATTCTAAAAAAGAATTAAAAATTAGTTTCGAGATTCAAATAGTATTGATAGTTTAAGCAAACAACAGAGTGTTTCAGAATTTCTTCCGGAGTTTGAAGGCTTGTAAAAGCACATGGTTACTTTTAATAATTCAACAGAATTACGTCAATGGATCACAACCGCATTGGGTATTATTGATCATGGCATGTTGAAGCGAGTGTTGCAATGACTAAAGACCTAAAGTATGCCGCATCACCGTAAGTTCATATATTAAACTTGTGATTTTTTTATTAAGTAAAGTAAAATTTTTTGATGTTTTGGTAATATTTTGTTTGTTTAAAGCATTCCATACTAAGGGGAGAATTGTGACAAGCCCTGTATTTCTTGCGGTATGCCAGATACTTGCGCTAATGTTTCGACATTAGACTGCTTTATACTATTGCTCTAAATAGGGGTCCCGCAGTGGACTGATCGTTAAGACACTGTTCCCAGCAGATCACCGAAGTCAAGCATCACTGGCTGCGGTCAGTGTGCGGGTGGGTGACCACTTGGATCAGTCTGCGTAGGGACCGAGGGTGTGCGGTATTGGTCCTCGTTAAACTGTGCTACCGTAAAGTGCTCGACTTCGCGTGCAGGTCGTTGGGCTACCGAAGCGGGGGTGCCATCCTCTATGCAGAGGATCAAAATTGTGATGGCATGTCTTCGGATCATCCTCAGGGATGTTTCCCAGACCGTCGCCAATAGCCCATTGTGCAGCTCTAGTGCGACGTAAATGAACTACAACTACAACAGCTATAAATAGGGCAAGCGGAAAAAATACTGGCAGAAATACGGTACGGCATGCTAATGACATTTTTGGTAAAAAAATTCTGTCAGTAAAACCAAAAATATACGATTTTTAAAACAATCATTTGTTAGTTTTTCCGTTCATATGGTAACGATTTGGCAGAAATTCTGGTCTTCGAAATTATAGTAATGGTTTTTATACCATGCTCTTAGCTATCATGATAAAATTACCAAATTTATAATCTATTACGAAAACTTTTTTGGTCGTTTTGTTTTAAAAATTTAATGAGAAAATACTAATGCACTTTTTTATAAATTTTGCCATTACTTTTTTTTACTGCCATTTTGCTTAAATAGTTTTAAAAAAATATCTAAACTGTCAAAGAAATTATCGTTCATTGTTTTGAGGTAAATATTACTGATCTTAAAAAAAGTTTCATTTTTGAAGCCCCAGTAACACTTCCATTGAGTCTCACGGTTCCACAGAACATCATTTGAAACTTCTGTTTTAAGATATAATGATAAGAGTCCGTAATTTTTACCACATTTACCAAATTTTATCACATATTATAAAACCATATTTTATTGTCAATTTTACTAAAACTCCGCTGTCAAAAATAGAGTACGTTTTGAATATGCGTGCCATAGTTCATAGCGAATTTAACCATACTTTTTTCTCAATGCAGTAATTAGGAAATTACAGCCATTTACAAATATATGGCTTTCTAATTTAGCTTAAAATCCTTCGATATTCTTAAAAGGAAGGCAGCAGACCATACATTTCATAATTTTTCTACCAATTACTTTTATAAACTTTATTTAACTTGCGTTTTCTCATTCAAATTTTCTATAATATCTGTTTTATTTATAAATTTTAATTTAAATATATGGTTCTTATATCCTCATTAGAATTCACTCATAAGACATTATATGTTCTAACATGTAATACAATATGTTAACAAGAAAATAACTATTTAACACTTCATTATGCATGATTAATACTATACGTGTTCCTTTACTTCTCATTACTCTTTGATGTGGAAGTTTTATTAAACATATTTTTCATACTTTTTCGTTATTTTTTCAAAATAAGTGAAAAATATTATATTTAGCTCTTTAATAGTTTATGATTATGAAATACAGCATGAAACATCTGTGTTTTTTTCTTAAATCTTTATGATCTTCATACTAAAATCTTCATACTATGACTCACTTTCAAACTATAATTCTTCAAATTTGCACTTATTTGCAGTTATTTAAATCTAAGAGAAACAGTTATTCTTAGAATACAGTTATTACAGTTATTCTGTTCTACAGATATACAGTTATTCATGAAATTTCTTTCATTTACAAAATCAGTTATTGATAAATTTTTAAATGTGAATGAATTTTTTTCTAAACTACCTTTTTTTAGATTTTATATTTTAGTACAAATATAGTTCAGATAATCTAATAGATATTTTTCGGAATTATTAGACTGCTTTTTTATAACTTTAAAATATCAAAATATATTTTTACTAGTAATTAGAAATGTATAAAAGGGGGACTGATGTCCCATCTACTTCAAAGGGTTAAAAAATCCTAATTTATAACAAACCATTAAGTATTGAGGAAACATCGATAAATCATTAATATGATTTATTGATGGTTTATTTTTATTCTACCTTCAAATAATTTATTCTCATAAATATAAATTTCGTAAGTACATATATTGCAAAGAATGTATCTAAAAGCATGCATTTAATAGAATTAAAATTATGCTGCAAATACTATTACAATTAAAATATTTATAAGTTAAGAGATTTTTAACACATAAGCTCAAACTATTTTTATAAATTTCTTAAGTGAGATTAGGAAATCTTCTTTATCAGAGGAAAAGAAGTAATATCAGAATGTAAAGAAGAATTTGTTATAATTTTTAAAACAGATTTTATAATTCATATTGCGCTTAAGTAAATCTCTCTCAACTTTAATGTATCTTAAAATCGTTTTGTAAATTTGATTAAGCATTAAAATTTGCATAAATTTTTAAGAAATTATCTTATTAAGTATAAGCGATTTCGAAAACATAATTTAATTTATGTATTTTTCCTTGACATTATTCCTTCTCAGATTAATTTTTATAATTTAATTTGATAATAATTAAAATAATGTAATGATTGTTAATTATTTATATCTTCGAAACATGACTAAGTTTAAATACAACCGCAGTAATACATATTTCGCCAATTTATTCAAGACTTCATGTAATGAAATGCTCAACTGTTTTTTATTTATTTTTTATTTTTTTAATCGCAAGACATGACTGCAAAACTGCATGCTATGTAAACGCCTGAAATTGATCGCATTTTGTTAAATTTATTTGACAAATTTAAATTAAAGAAAATGTTTTTTTTTTCTTTCATAGAAGTGTCTATTTATTATTTTTTCTAATTTTTTTAGAGGTCCGGATCCTGCTAACCCTTTTTAGGCTAGCTAACAAATAACTAAGCGAAACTTAAAAGTTAATTGTTACATACCTGTTACCGAAATCATCTTGACGAAAAATATACGACTATATAAATAAATAATTTTTACCGGCAAACAGCTGCTTGCAAATAGAAATGGCGTATTGGAGTAAAAAGCTGTTGCGTACAATTCAAACTTTAAAACTGTTTAAAAGTTAAAAAAAAAAAAAAAAACTAACTATCTGCATATTCTAATGAGAAAGTCTAGTCAATTAAAACTTTGCTTAACTTCTTAGTCGGAATGTAAAAAACGAAGACAAAACTGAAATGTTGATTTAAAGTTAGCTTTTTACTGTAGATATTTTTTTCCAGATATTCCATGACCTAGTATACAAAACTTGAACTTAGTTGAAGTCCGACTGAAAAAAAGTGCAAATTAAAAAAAATGAATGAACAGAAATGTACCAACAAAGGTAATGAATATACTTTTTTAAAATTTATTCAGTATTCTAGATATATACCGATTAATAAAAAAAAGTGAATAAATATTAATATACCCATATATAAGAGTAGCTATTGACATTTCGCTTAACAAGTATAACATATTTTTTCATTTAATTTTTCTGGCGCTGTTGTAGAATCAAAAGTATAAAGTTAAATATTGAAATGCAATAGGAAAGTCAAATGCAAAACATTTCTTTCTTTTCTTTTAAAACATTATTCCTCGTAAAACTATTCTTCAGAAAAAGGTATCAGCAAATACTTTACGGATTTATATGTGGTATTTAAAATAAATCTTTGTTTCAGTATCTATGACCTTTTAATTCCTGAGGGAAAAGATTCCCTATTGTTGACAGAAATCCTTATGTGTTTAAAAGAGTATTTAAAGTTTTCTTCAACTTCGTTCAATATATGCTCTCTAAACTGAGAGTTAAACTTATAAAAGAAGAAATAAACTTTTAAGATAACTTGGATTTTAGAGAATCCTGAATACGGCACCAGTTCTGTGCATTAATGCATGCTAAGTTGAGAATAAACCTCTTTCTTTCTTATGCTCTCGTTTTCTCATAGGGACGCAAGAATTTTAAGAACGTTGAAGTTAACATTTCCTTCAATTTTATATGCCATAGAATTTGCTGTATTTAAATCAACGGCAATATTTCGGGGAGGAATGTTAAGTTAAACTAACAGTATTATATTCTAATTAACAGTATTCTTTAAAGTATAAGTTTTAAGTAATGGAACTATATTAGAACATGTGTACAATTTATTAAATAAATGCTGTAGATGTATGTAAATAAATGGCTTTGCAGTAATTACATTTAATGCCACTTTTTTGCAAGTAAAAATCTGAATTCGTCTGAAATGTTTGATGATATTATTATAATTACTTTCTCAGTTCATAAGCTTACTAAGAATGCTTCTTTGGCTATAATGGCTTAATGTCTCACTACAATGGCTTCTTTACAATAATTACACTCAATACAACTCTTTTGCAAGTAAAAGTCTGGATTCGTTTGAAATGTTTGATGATATTTTTATAATTATTTTCTCAGTTCATAAGCTTACTAAGAATGCTTCTTTGGCTACAATGGCTTAATGTCTAATTACAATGGCTTCTTTGCAATAATTACATTCAATACAACTTTTTTGCAAGTAAAAGTTTGAATTCGTCTGAAATTTTTGATGATATTTTTATAATTACTTTCTCAGTTCATAAGCTTACTATGAATGCTTCTTAGGCTACAATGGATTAATGTCTAATTGCAATGGCTTCTTTGCAATAATTGCATTCAATACAACTTTTTTGCAAGTAAAAGTCCGAATTCGTCTGCAATGTTTGATGATATTTTTATAACCACTTTCTCAGTTCATAAGCTTACTAAGAATGCTTCTTTGGCTACAATGGCTTAATGTCTAATTACAATGGCTTCTTTGCAATAATTACATTCAATGCAACTTTTTTGCAAGTAAAAGTCTGAATTCGTCTGAAATGTTTGATGATATTTTTATAATTACTTTCTCAGTTCATAAGCTAACTAAGAATGCTTCTCAGGCTACAATGGACTAATGTCTCATTACAATGGCTTCTTTGCAATAATTACATTCAATACAACTTTTTTGCAAGTAAAAGTTTGAATTCGTTTGAAATGTTTGATGATATTTTTATAATTACTTTCTCAGTTTATAAGCTTACTAAAAATGCTTTGTCTATCATGGCTTAATGTCTAATTACAAAGGCTTCTTTGCAATAATTACATTCAATGCCACTTTTTTGCAAGTAAAAACTTAAATTCGTTTGAAATGTTTGATATTATTTTAATAATTACTTTATCAGTTCGCGAGCTTACTAAGAAGTTACCATAAAGTACTGATATGAAAAATTCTGGTGTACTGAAGGGGTTGCGAATACATACGAGTTACGAGCAACCTTCGAAATATCTTCCGATCGAGGGACTTGCTGAGGAAAATTATTTTAGAATGAATAATGTTATTTAGCGCTTTGTTGTAAACTGTAGACTCTAATATCTCCAGTTCTCAACCAATGTGAATTTTGGTAAAATAAGGCCTTTGTGTAACATCTATAGTAAGAGGTGAAAGTCAAAGAGCTGTAATTTTTAAGACAGCGTTTTACAAAGAAAAAGAAAAGAAACTGTATTTCTCAGAATAGATTGTGGTCAACGATCGTTGATTTAATTTTACCGTAGTATCTGCAACTGATGGTCGACGTACTGAAAATGCCTTATTTTGTAGCGTTCTGAACATTTTCTTCTGAAGACAAATTTTCAGCAGAACTGTTCAAACGCGGATATTCTTTATTTTTACTTAGATCCTTTGAAAAAGCAAATTTAATTTTCATTTTTTTTAAAAATAAGCACACCAAACCCGATCAAAATAAGTATTTCGTAATTACTTAAGCACGCAATAACATGTCGTTTAGTTCATTAAATTTTAAATCTATTCTATTTTATTTAGCAACAGAATTCGAAGTTCACAAATAATGTAGGGAGTTATTTATGAAAATATTCTTACATTATAAAGCAAACTACTTATCTAGTGGAATTTATTTAATAATAATCTTATTTAACATTTTTTTATAAATTATTATGTCAAACGCATCCAATGTTTCGAAAACAATTTCGAAACTTTTAAAATGATTAATATATTTTTTCCTAAGCCATTTTTTGCATAAAACATAAGGTTTTTCTAGTTCGTAAAAACTTGCAGAATTGCAAGCATGAAACTTTATTTCCCTTTTTTTTTCGGTTTTAAAACGTTCTTCGATCTGTAAATAAAACCACAGAAAAAAAAAATCGTTCAATATTGCTCAAAGTTCTTTCCGTGAGAACCGCAAACACCTGAGAATGGTAAGTGGGTCATTTAGTAGAAGCACTAAAGTCCGTAACAGTTCTGGGTTTTTTCTATCTCTGTCGTCTTATTATACGAGAGCCATTTATCTTTTTACAGTAAGGTGGAGTTTTTTACTATAAGTGTACCCGTTTTATGCATTCCAAATATTTCTAAGGAATAAAATTGAATATACTTCGAATGCGCTGCGTTCTAAAAATAGCTAAGATATATATTGTTAAAGAGCATTCGCTAAAGAAACTATTTAAAAAGAAATACTTGGTAAGCGACTGAGATGGTATAATGCTTAAAGGATCAATATTCGAATGGAACAGTCAATATTTGTAACTTGGGTTGCCAGGTTTTAAACAAATGAATTTTTTAATTAATTCAAATTTTATAGAACTGAACTAGCAGGTTTGAAAGTAATAACTTTTTTATTTCAGTCGAAATTTGTTACACTAACGCTGCCAGGTTTTATACCAATGAACTTTTCAATCAAGTTAAAACTTTTAACCCTGGACTTCCATTTTTTAAAGTAATGCACATTTTAATATAAGCAAAATTTATAACACTGAACTAGCAGGTTTGAAAGTAATAAATTATTTTATCAAATCAAAAGTTGTATCAATAAATGCTCAAGTTTAAAAGTAATGTTTTTTTTTATTTCAGTCAAAATTTGTAACAACTACATTACGAGGTAATACAAGTAGTAATGTTCTAATCAAATTAAAATTTGTAACACTAAACTAGCAGGTTTGGAAGTGATGCATTTTTTTATCAAGTCAAAATTTATAGCAATAAGCAGTCAGGTTTGAAAATAATGACTTTCTTATTTCAGTCAAAATTCGCAACAATTATGCTGCCTGGTTTGAAAGTAATGAATATTTTTGAAATGTATGTATGAAAGCTTTTTTGATATTATTATTATTATATAAGGTTTGATCATGCATGAAATTTTCATATTTATTTAAAAAAAATTTCTGCCGATGATATGCTTGATTTTACAATTTCATACAATGTAAAACATGTTCCATCCGGATATACTAACTAGCGGGCTCAAATGTGATTCAAGCTCATCTAATCAGGGTGCTCCATAGTGACTGACCTTTATATTAATTTTAAGAATTCAGGTCTAAGTTTAAGTAAAAATGGCATATGCACTACTGTATGTAAATTATATTTGTCGAAAAGTTAAATGAAAAACATAAATTCCAGTTTGAATGTCTGATGAAACCTCGAGATGTTTCTGACCATTTCTTTTAATCTAAATTATGTTTCTGAAAATCATCATACAGGGTGTGATGTTTTAAATACCAATTTTTTTGTCAGAAATGCTTCCTTATGCTTGAAAACAAAAATGCCATTGAAATCTATGTCGATAGCATTTTTTTTCTTTTTCTCCCGTTAAAACATTAATTGGTGATCCTTTGTGAACATATTTTTCTAATTACTTCTTGATAATTACTCCAAAAAGATAGATAAAAATGCTCATAGAGGAACAGCTTGTACATGTAAAAGTGTGGGGAAAATGTTCGATGATCGCCGGCAGATATTAACCAGGGAGATTTCAGTCTGCAGAAGAATTGCGTAAAACTATCTCTTACACCTATTTAACTAGAGAGATTTTGAGCACACTGATTGGATCTTTTGAGATAAATAATAAGTTCTGAGATTAAACTTTATGAAGATTAGTTCTTATTTAAAAGTAGGCTAAAAGAGGGCGCCACATGTTAAATAAATCTGTCTAAAATTCTAACATCTATTCTCTTCTCTTACATCTATTCTCTATCTCTTACATCTATTTAACTAGACAGTTTTTGAGCACACTGATTGGATCTTTTGAGATAAATTATAAGTTCTGAGATCAACTTTATGAAGATTAGTTTTTATTTAATAGTGGCTAAAAGAGGGCGCCACATGGTAAATAAACCTGTCTAAAATTAATCGTTTAAACGATAAACAATATAAGTAATTTCTTACAGGCTCAAGTTTTGTATAAAGTAATGAATCTTGTTATAACTAAATTATTATTTAACTCTTAATAACAATATCATAATACGAAAATTTAACAAGCAACGAATTTAATAGGGAATCCTAGTTTTAAACTAAAGTAGAGATTCAACAATTTTTAAAGTACACGACGTCCTTAAAATTTCTATATTAAATTTACCAGACGAGCCAACTGAACAGAAATCTCCTCACGAATAGTGCGTAATTTAGATTATTGTGTGATATTTTAAATAATAAATAACATAAGCGTACAAATTACGTAGTAAGAATATTTTTGGATATCCAATGATTTTATAATCTGAAAGACAAATATATTTCATAATGTAATGTAATTTTGTAACATAATTTATATTAAATATATTTTATAATATAAAGAAGAACACATAACTAACACGAGAAAACATTTAAAATAAGTTGTAAGTAGATACATTAAGCTGAATGGAGATTTGTTTAGTTTGATTTTATTACAAACCGTGTAATATACAATGCTGAATTTATGACTGTAAGAAAATAATGAATTATTTTTTTATTAATCCTAGAGAAATAAGGGAGACAATAATTTAATTTGATAAAAAATCAATTTCAAACTGTTCTTTTTCAAATCCTTTGGTGGATATCAGTTTTGATAAAGGAAATTAAACTGTGATTTGAGTGTCATTCATTGACATTAGCTTCTTAAGAAGTCATGAACAGAATGACGATAACTGTAATAATACTTTATTGCATTCTTATAAATTTCAATTACTGCAACAGTGGGTAATAATGTTGATAGAAAATATTTAAATTTATGAGTGACGAATGCAATTTTTCAGGTGATAAAGAGTATGATAAAGGTAATAAAGGTAAAGGTAAGGAGGGGATAAAGGTAAAATAACTTTTGTAGAAACTCATTCCATGCTAAGAAAATATCAAGTATAGCAAAATGAATTATTAATACGTCGTATATGACGTTGACAATAGATCCAATCAGCGAACTCAAAATCTTTCTTCATTTTGAGTAGTTGTAAGGATTGGTTTTATGAAGTCCGAATTTTATCGGTTAGGAAGGTTTATATAGTTACTAGCACCGTTATACGAAAAATTGGTTTCTTTTAAAAAAAGTCTCCGACTAAATGTTTACTGTGTTCTTCCGACTCGCAAATTTAATAAATATAGCAATCACACAATTTTATTGCAATAAATAAATAAATGAAATAAAATAATGACGAATAAATAGTTTTTTGTTAAGGCAATGCCAAAAAATGACTTTAAATCTTTTTTGTTACAATATTCCTTTTTAACAAAATAGATCCGAAACTTTGCACTTCATTAAGAAAAAAAAACTATCCTAATATTTATAAGAAAACATAGCAAAAATAGATACAGCTGACATATTTTAGCATAGAAAAACCAACCCTATTCTTTATTTAGATTAAAATAGAGTTAATAAATAAAATAAAAACATTGTTTCCTATATTTTGTCCAATATTTTCTTTTCTTTCCCTCTTAAAAAGCACTGCTTAAAGGCGTTTAAAAAATAAATAGATTTTCGGTAATTATAATTTTTCTACAATTTGCATCGATTATAATTTCAAAAAAATTTATTTTTGAAGTTTAAATACCAATACGTGCTCGAAAAATAAATCAGACTCCGTTTCTATTAATAAAATAAAATGTTAGTTCCATCTCATAAATATATAGCTAAGGAAATTTCAGTTTTCAGTTAGTCTAAGCTTTAGTAAATTTATAGTTATCTGAACTACTATAATATTAAAACTAACAAAAAAGATTTAACCCGTATTCTTACAAATGTCATATTGCAATTTTTTTTACTTCTTTTGAATCCACTTAATGTCAGGCATCAAGAGCAAATAACTCTTCTTTTTCTCTTCTTTGAAATGCAAATTGTCTTTGAGTACAGAAAATATTAAATGAATATTCATATAAATGCAATTAAAACTCTTTTTTTTATGTAATGCAAAATGATAACTATTAGAATATGAACAAAAGCCGCAATTTATTTTTTCAGTTTTTTTTTATGTATTATGGAGAAGAAATTGCAGAGTAATGAATATCATTAACATTTTTCAAAAAATAAAAACTTTTTTTCATATTACTTGAATTTTGATTAGGTAAATATACCGAAACGTTCGTAAATTAAATTAAGTTTTTCAAAAGAATCTCATGGTGTCTCATGTGTTAAGAATATAAAAATGGGATTATTAATTAATGAATACAATTATTAAGGAAAATATATTTTGTTTCTATACATCTAGAGAGTTAAGGGTTACTACCGGAAGATATCAAGAAGAGAAGATTAGCTTATAGCTTGCTTAGAGGGATTTATAAGTTTTACTCGAAGAACTAAAAACGAAAGTTAAAGCATTAAAATGAATAATAGATATAATGAAAAGAGGTAGTGAAAGAAAATGAATGATGAACATTATCAGGTATATATCGGTCCATATTCACTGCGTAAAGATATTTTGTTAAACATTTTCTTAGTAGTTTAAAAAGAAGGAATTCTGCAATTCATAATCAGAAAATTTTATCCATTTATTTTAATTAAATATTTTCCATCATCCGAAATCATAACAACGGTTTCCTACATAAAAACTAAATATTTATATTTAGTGTGCGAATGTGAACTCTACTATATATATATATTTTTAAACATTTTCATCAATCATAAAGTGAAAAAAAAAAGAAAAAGTCTCCAGATAGATGCCAAAGATTTTAAGATAGGAAGATAAATAGAAATCGTACAATTTTTGAATTTAAAGGCGATTTTATTTTGATAGAGTGCGAAGTAAAGTACATTTGTCATTCCGTTTTTGAAAGTATCATGCTTTCAAAAAAGGGAATTACTAGCGCCAAACGGAAAAAGGATATCGAGTGCAACAACTTAGGATATCTTTTGGTTTCTTTTTCAAAACATTATCAGAGCTAAGTTAGAGTTGCAATTTCTATTCAGCTTAGTGTGTTGCTTTAAATTAATATCGTAATTTAAGGAACAAAGGCTCTTTTTGTAGGATATTGTTAATCAGTATGTCACATTTGTTTTTACTAAAAACAAATGTGATGCAATTATTAAACAATACTTATCTAAAAGAATCTAAGACCATTTTAGTTTTTTTTAATGCGTAATACAATTAGTTGGTTTACGTACCTTAGTTTTAGAATTAACGTGCTTTCGTATTTATATGCTTACGTTCAACTTACGTCCTTACTATTTTTCAATTTCTGTAAAGGAACACGCCAAGCTTTTTTTGATCGCTTATTACCTGTTTTAATTTGTACTTCGTGATGAAGATAAATCTTTAACAATTAAACAAAACGGTTTTTATTCTGGGTACGTTATAAGTGATTTTATGCTTTCTCGAAAAGGGAAATTTGCCCACAGATGGACATTTTTTTTCTTCCTATAACTACTCTACAATAAATCAGAATTTTGGTATTTATGATCATCGTAGTATTTACATTGAATTAAGGTGAGCACTTTAGAAATGAGATAGGGTCAGCCCGAGCCAGAGAATCCAAGTCCATGCCCTACTCAGATTCTGGCTCGTTTACTGAAAAAAAAGTTTTCAGGATCGAGTGGGTTCAGATTCGTAATAAAATTTTCATGCGTTTTTCACTATTATTAAGAAAACCAATTGTTACGCATAAAAAATTAAAAATTTATTAATTAATTGTGATAAAAAAGATTTTAATGGCTCATTCTTCTATTTAAATATCAAGGCTGAATTTTTAAACCGATATGCACCGAAGAGCCATTACATTATGACCACCCTGCTAATAACATGTAGGACCACCTTTAGCCCTCAAAACTGCTAGCACCCGCCGTGGCATTGATTCCACAAGGTACTGATAGGTAGTCTGAGGTATCTGGTACCAAGCGCTTACCAACTCGTCCTACAATTCTCTCACATTGCGAGGGGGTAGCGTGGCAGCACGAATTTGGTTTTCCAAGTAGGACCACAAATGCTCTATTGGATTAAGGTCAGGTGAATTTGGGGGACAAGACATGACTTGAAAGTCACTGGAATGTTCCTCGACGATTCGACCCTAAAGACATGGGACATTATCCTGTTGGTAAACACCATACCCCGCAGAAAAAACTGTTGCCATGAATGGGTGAACCTGGTCTGCAACTATGTTC
Source organism: Parasteatoda tepidariorum (assembly GCF_982258835.1). NCBI lineage: Eukaryota > Metazoa > Arthropoda > Arachnida > Araneae > Theridiidae > Parasteatoda > Parasteatoda tepidariorum. The sequence goes on from NC_141756.1 coordinate 75,916,031, forward strand.
AAGTAGCTTACAGACGTCAGGGATTGTTCTATGAGGATTATGGGTCCTAATGTGTCCCATGAAAACATTGTTCCTGGGCGAGAAACCATGAAAACCTGGGCGAGCCCTTGTTATAGATGGAGGGTGGTCATAATGTAATGGCTCTTCGTCGTGTATCCAGCTGAAAGGAACAAAATGATTTCATAAGGTGAGACAAGTTGGTACTGATAGAAATCTGGTTGTTAGGTTTTATTAGATTAAAGCAATCAATGAACGTTTTATCTCTCAATTATCAGTTTGAATATCATTATTTTTATAGTTAATTGACTGTTCTGGTTCAATAATTTAAAATAACAGCTAAATAAATTGTTATTTAACCATTTTTCCTGAAAATTTTATTAACCGTGCATATTAGAAAACATTTTATTGTTAATTTTACGAAAATTATAATCTAAGTGCTTCTGTAGAAATTACCGATGTTTTCGTTGTTCCTAAGGAGCCAGAAACACGCTAAATTGTTCTATATTCTGGTAGTTTTGACAAGATCTTTCTTCTCAGCGTACATTGTGAATCATAGACTACATTTTTAATACTTGCATATGCATAGTCAAATTGCTTACATAAAATGCCCCGAAGTACGCATTTAAATATAATGCCTCTTTTATATATTTCAATTGTGATTCAATTTAAGAAGTTCTAAAAGAAATAAACACGTTGGGAAAGTAAAGTAAGAAAGATAAAAATATCTTGCAACACTAAAACTGATTTCGATATCAGTGATAAAATTTTCTATCGAACGATGATATTTAAAACTATTAAACACGGTAGAAACACGTTGATTTTTACCATATGTTAGTAGTTGTGACCATATTTTTTTCTACTTACTTATACAATCAATCATATTATTGAATTTAATTTTATTAAACACTCTATCATTTCATTTAAAGAAATTTTATTTTTTTCAAACAAAACAACATCTAATTATTTAAATACCTTTTTCTATTATTTTATTAATCGCAATCGTATTGCCTCATTTGCATATCACTAGAATAAATATTAAAACTCACTAGAAACCTTTTTTAAGTTTAAATACGATAAAATATCTGTATAAAACTCATTAAATATTAAAGTAGTTGAATAAAAAATACGTTCAAGAAATCTAAAAAAATAGCAAGCTTATTTTTATTGCTTTAGTAATAGGAAATAAGTATATTTCCACTACACAAAATCTGTTGAAATATATTGGAAAAAATTCCAAATAAAGTTACAAAAAAATAAAAATGAAATAAAAAATAATAAGAGTACGCTGAAAAGCTCATCTTTTTTCACTTGAGAAATCCGGAAATGCTTTTATACTCTAAAAATTTGCAGTATTAACAATACGAAAAAAGTAAGCTACTCTCTATTACATCTAAAAAATGAAAGTATTAAAAAAGTTTTCAAAAATCAGAAAATTTTTTGTTGAAAAATGTTCTAAATGCAAATGTTTTAACATACCTTATCCCTTTTATATTATTAAAATATTTATCTATTTAAATTAGTGTTTCCATTTGCATAAGAATTATTTTATAAAAAGAGCTTTTCACTATACGTTCGGATTTAAATAGTTACTTTTTTTTAAAAAAAAATGTAAGTTAAATGAAATCAACGAATTGAAATTTTTTGTTAAACTAGTTTATGGAAGTTTTTAGGGAGAGAAAGTAACTTTTAAGAAGCGCAAACACATAATTATAGATGCAAATGAACACAGGTATAATTCAATTCAAGGTATATTTTCAGTTGAATCAATGCTTAATTTGCATAATGTAAATATTGTTAAAAAAGAACAAGAATGGGACGTTTCTTTTTTTATAAAAAAAATCTAGTTTTTCTTTTTAGGACAAATGCAGTTTGAATTGTATGCGTAGATTATTATTATTATATTTAGGGGAGTCGGTATTGCATATACCAACAATGCTAAAACTGACCTTTTTCGATTTAGCTTTTCTCTGCATCTAAACAAGGTAGGTTTTTTTCATAGAATATTTACATATACATGTTTACACTGTGATGAGTGTTAATACGTATCCTTTGATTTTTACATTCAATTCAATTTTCATAACATTCAATTTTTTAAAACGTCTTTTAATCTTTTTTGAACAAAAGATCCCATCCATAAGTATTCCTGTTAATGCTAAAACATTATCATGCAACTGATATAATCTCAAATATCCCCCAAAAATTTAAAAGTGATATCTTACAAAAGGTACATCGTAAATGGTCAGTTTTAGCATTATTGTTACATGCTTTACCGACTCCCCTTAATATGTTTTAATTAAAGATTAATAGTCAGAAATAAATGTTTAAGATCTATTTTTAAAATTTTCTGGCCTTACAAAGTATCAAGTCAAAATCTATTAAAGAAAGCAAAAATAAAAACAATAGGAGATGAAATTAAAAAACGAAGATGGAGCTGGCTCGGACATATCTTTCGAATGCCCAAAGAAAAAAGTACATCTGTTGCGCTTACATGGGCCCCTGATGGTAAAAGAACAAGACGAAGACCCAGACTTACCATCGAGCCCATGTTTTTGGGCGAATTAAAAGAATGTAGAATATCTGGCTGGGAGGAAGCAAGATATATTGCTAGAAACAGGAGGCGTTGGAGTGATATGCTAGAGGCCTTAAATGCCCAAAGGCACGTAGAGGATAAGTAAGTAAAAGTAAGTAATTGTCAGAAATATTAATTTTACCAATACTATTTAAGGAAATAAATAAAAAACAAGAAAAAATTATTTTCAACTAACAATCAGGTTAACAATCTTTTTCTCTATTTCTGTCATTTGTATCTTGAATTGTTTCATGTATTAATGGGATTCAGGAATTGTATTAATAAGCCTTATAGCAATATAATATAGCTTAGGCCGATACAGTGTTAACGAAATAAGACATAGAGTAATACAATCATAAGTCGAGTAGATAATTTAATGAAATATAGAGATAAATGTTACAGTACACCGTAGTGGCTCAGGGAATAGTGTGTTTACTTCCAGATAAGGCGATCAAGTTCGGTGGCAGGTCGATACTAAATCTACTTTCGGTTTGCGCCATCCACAGTACTGGCATCTTCAGTAGAAGACAGATCACGGGTAAGTATCCCCTCACCGTCGAACTAACCGTAGGAGATTTTTGGAGATTGTTTTTCCGCTTCATGTAACGAAAATGCAGGCTCGTTCTACCATTAAATCCTCCACGAAAGCTAGTTTGTCTGAATGCTTTATCCAGAATTTTTCTTGTCTTCTAGGTTGGGTTTAAAATTTACAACGGCGTTGACGTTGATAGTTGCAAACTCAGAATCGCTGTTTAACACCGATTTAAAATTAAAATGAAATGAAATAAAGTAAATCGTTTAGCGATATAATTGGGCAAAGTATCGTTAAGCATTACAGCTCTAAAATTTAGGGCGATGTAGGGATAAGTTTTATACAAATATAACTGAAGGTAAAGTTGTGATAAACCTTTTAAAAATTTAACACTTTTTCATCAAACTGCTCCTTAGTATTCTTTTCTTGTAGGTATTTCGATATTTTCTATTTTCTTATGGAATAGCAGTAAAAAAATAAATTAGTGTTAATGTAGTGTCACAGTGTATTAATAATAGTTTTTATTCTTTAGGGCGTTAAAAAAACCACGCTCTTCTAAACAATTTGAAAATATGGCTTATGATTATATAGCCTCCAAACCATAAGCTACTTTCCTGATACTGTTTCAAAATGATTAAACTTTTCGAAAACCATTTGTGTAAGATTGTTTATTATATTTCGTAATTTACTGAAACTGTTGCATTATATGTATTTTATACAGTTTTCTGATCAGACGCATGCATCCCATTTTCGTCTTCCATTCGCCTTTTGAATTTCTACTTCAAAAGTATCGAGAGTGTGATACTCAGGCATTTCCCTAAGTATAGCTTATTTCCAGAAAAAAGGTAAATGGGCTATTTGCTAGAAATACTGAGACCATAAAAATAAAACGTTTCTCTCCAGTCTTTCAGTTTTAAAACAATCAAGAATCGCATTTGAAAAAATTGGTGGTTTCTTCAAACAAATAAAACTATCTAATTTGTATTTTTAAAAACCAATTTTTCAGAATTTAAATGTAGCTCATCAACATAAAGATTTCAATTTTTTTTAAATAATAAGAAAATAATTTTACGTATAAGTAAATTATCAGCATATGTGATTAATAAAAGTTTTAATAATTCTAAGAATTTTTTTAAAATTTTTTTTCTTAAGTGTGAATATTTATTAAACTACTAGTGAGCTGATTTTTTGAAAATTTCACTATGTTTAATATTTATGTGGTAGAAAATATTTCTTTATTTGAAACTGAATATTAATTATAAACAATAATAATTTAGATATGAATACTAAAATGCGTTTAGGTTGTTTTGTTTTCATTAAACAATTAAAAAAATCTGTTTTAATAGTAGATTAAATTCCTTATTTATGTAATATAAACTTTGACTTTTAGTTATAGATGGATATAAAAATTTTTTTACATGAAGGATTATACAATCTCTGTTAAAATACTGCTAATGAAACAAAATAAAACTAGTTCAAATAAAAAATTTTTACTCATTTACTAAAACATAATTTACTTAATGTAAGGAGCAGAACAATGGTTCTATTTGAATTAAAATTCAGAAAATAATATTACGCTTCATTTTTCGTATTTAGCTGTTTTCATTAAAACTTGTTTACATAAAAAGACGTACCTTAAAGTAAACAATTATTTAATTTACAAATATCTTAGTTCTTATCTGATCCCTCTTTTTTTAATTAGCGCAGTGTTTTTCAAATATTTAGTGGCATTCATGAAAACATTATTATAATTGCCTCTGTAAAATATTTAATAAGGACTACTGAAATGTGTATATCTTGCTTTTTTATCAGAAAATAATTGTTTTAAACGTAAAATAATTTCCCTATTTATGTAATATAAACAGCGTATTGATTTTTTGTTCTAGAAGGATTTAAAATTTTTATTTACGTGAAGAATATTTTGATATTTGTTAGAATGAAGTTAATGAAACAGAATAAAACAGGTTTACATAACAAATTTTTATTAATTAATTAAAACATAATTTACTTGAATCTAAGGGACTGATCAATTTCTCCATTTTGAATTACGATTTAGAAAATAATATTAAACGTCATTTTTCAGCCTAACTATTTTTGTTAAAGCTTGAAATATAAAATACTTCTGGAAATTAAATAATTGTATAATTCCTGCAGAATTTTGCAATTATTTAGAGATTTCATTCCAAGAAACTAATTTATAATAGTGTATAAATAATTATTTAAAAAGGGATACTGAATGTGATTATCTTGGTTTTATTTCACTGAAGAATTACGAGAACAACTAGCTGAAACGTAACATAATTTCCTTATTTATGTCATATAAACTATGTATTAGTTTTTATTTCTAGAAGGATTTAAAATTTTTTATTTACATAAAGGAGTATTTAATCTTTGTCAAAACAAAGCTAATGAAACAGAATAAAACTTATTGTCATAACAAATGTTTATTCATTTCAAGCAATTTACTTGTAAGCAATTTTTTGTATAATGTAAGGGACAGAACAATAATTCTAATTTGAATTAAAATTTAGAGAACAATATTAAAATTCATTCCTTAATTTATCGGTTATCATTAAATCTTGTTTATTTTAAGAGCTCTACAAACTCAGAGGTAAACAATTATTTAATTTCGAGAGATAATTCTTCTTTTTTAATAAACGCAGCGGTTTTCAATCACTCGAGTGACCTCATTCAATGAAAATAATTTGTAACCAGAAAAATTAAATTGGACATAAATAGAGATTGTTTAACGAGAAATTTCTATTAAAGTTCAGTTTACGATCGAAAGTAAAAAGAGTTTCTTAAAAGTTTTCCGAAGCATTTTAAAATTTTTGTTTGCTGAGCATGTTGAGCATAAGAGTTTAGCATAAAGCATTCTTCATTTTCTCTTGATTACTTTCCATCATATTTTCGACAAACACTCGTTACTTTCTTGGAAATCGGTCAAGAATTTTAGCACCATATTTATATTAAGAAGCTCTGTGTTGAAATTATGCTGATAATAGGAGCGCCAAAAATGAATAAAATGTGCAACGTTTGATCCTCTAACGAAAATTTTAGACATTTACTTTACAGGTTATCTTGGAAAAACAATATATACACGAGTTCTACAATAGATGATAAGATACATGAATTTAATACTGTTTCGTTAAACGGAATTTCTTAGTATCGTTGCATTTCACTATAGATGATATAATGTATAATATTTGTAATAAATTGTAACAAAGCTAGTTTTAATAAGTTGTAATGAGGCTAAGGAGTTGGTATTGGTAGTCGTAAACTCAAAATTGGGTCAGCAGTTCAAAGACGGTTTTAAAATAAATAAAATATTTAGTTGCAAGACAGTAAAATTGCCTTATATTAGTATTGTTTCATTGTGTAGTTCAATACTGTTTTATTCTGTTATGGATGATAATTGCTTTCAGTCGGGATAAATTTTTCACACTGTGATAATTGTGTCGCAATATTTATCCTAATTTGATGTTAAAAGTTCTGAAAATTGCGGGAATTATTACTTTGTTTCAAGTTAATAGCGAATCGAGCGTTCTTACCCACATCAAAAGATATAGTTAAATCCTAACACCGATAATTGATGAAGTTTACACCAATGTGCTGGTTGTTGGTGAAGTAAGTTTTGTTTCTCGGAGCTCCGCGAATTTGGCTAATAATTATTCAGCACTCTTTCGTTAAACGGATTTTTTTAACATTGTTGTATTCTACTATAGATGATAAAATGCACAGCATTTGTGATAAATTTTAGCACAGTAAAATAGCCTTGTAATAGTATTGTATTGTTTTATTGTATTGTTAAATGCTGTTTTATTTTGCTATGGATGATAAAATGCTTTTACTCGTGATGAGCCGTTCATAGTCGTTCGCATTGTAAAAACTGAGGCGTAATACCTATCCGAATTTGATATTAAAAACTCGAAAAATTCTGTGAATGATTACTTTATTTTAAGTCAATGCTCAATATAGTGGTCTTATACACTTTCATAAGATATAGTTAAATCCTAACACCAATAAATGATAAAATTTTTACCAATATGCAGTAAATTGATTGTGATAATCGGAGATGCGTAAATTTGGCAAATAATTACTTTATATTTAAACATTTAACTGAATTGAGTGAAATGATTGTATGGTGTGTTTAAAACGTATAAAAATGCTGTTGGACTATTATTCGAAGTTCAAATTGTGCAGTTTGAAGATAGTGACAATATAGCTGTTTATTTACATGCTGTGTACTAGTGAAGTGTGAGTTCTTGTCAAATTGAATTGACAAACTAGTCCTATCCTATCTAACACGATATAAGGTTCAATCCTGTTTACTGGTTGATCGAGGATATTGATAGATTTTGATTATTTTCCAAGTCATTTCAATCGACTTATGGATTGATTTGACTCATAGAATCTGTTATAAAACGCATACATGTTTTTAGTTGCATAATAAAGATATTTATGCTCTCATAAGATTAGAGGAAATGCTTCAATTTTACAAAATAATTTTATAACATAAAATTTCTTATTTATCTTAATTCTATTCAAATTCATATTGATATTCCTTCTGTGTATGTTTGACAACCAAACTAATTTTGTTTTACGAAATATTGTATAAATGCATCCTAAATTTGTGATTCTTGCTCTATTCTTTTGCCGTAAAAGTAATTTTAATGAATCTGTTAATCATATCTTATTGTAATTATGAATTTTAATGTTACTGAATAAGAAGCATGGTGGCAGCTATTTCACACTAATTAGTGTGAAAGAACATTATAGGTGTTTCACTAGACCAAGAACTATCCTTGTTTTAGGTAATGAATTCAATTAATAATAATTGTAATTAGCAATTAATTGATTGATTTGCTCAGTTATAATTAAAATGAAAATAAAATGACTAAAAATTTTAAAAATTTGCTCAGGAGAAACATGAAAAATCACTATACTATTAATGACACCAATGATGCTATATTTATTTCGGTAATAAGCACTACGGTATTATGATAATTTGTAAAGTTTTAATAGGTACCAATTATATTAATATAGGTACAATTGGTATATTTAGTACATAATAAATCTGTATTAATACAGTACAGTTTTAATATAGATGCTGAAGAAAGAGTTTTTTTTTGGGGGGGGGGGCTCTTAATAGGGATAATTTCCAAATATTCATCATTCACACAATTTTTCACTACCAAATTCGAATTGGTATTATACCTTTATGTAGTGTGTGATTAACGTAGATATAAGTGTAAATGCTGGAAATCTGGCATACCTCTCATTTTTCTCAAAATATTTTGAATATATAAGAGCTTTTGCTCGTAAATGTACAGCCAGCAGAAAAACTTTTGGTGTTGTATTAAGATGGTCAAAAGCTCTTATTTTAAATTTGAAAATTGATTTGTTAGGATGAATAAATTAAAAAAAAATCTATCTCAGATAAAAATAATTATTTTAGATATATTCAAAATGAAACATGATATTTCGAGAAGGAGACTTTGTTAATACTGTACGCAAAGGTATTTCAATTATACTTCAATTATATATATTTTTCTCCTTTTTTCTTTTTATAAGTGAGTATTTAAAAACAAAAACCAATTGTTGAAATTTAAAATTTAATTATTTTAGCATGATTTCTAAACATTGTTTAACAATGATAAAAAAAATTACAAATTGCGTGTTTAATTGTTAACCAAGCAAATTTGTATTAAAAATCTTTGATAATGCTAAAACTAATTCTTTTTTAAAAATAATTTTAAATTAATCAATTTTATTAAAAAAGTAATAATCTGCATTTAAGTTATTTATTTTTGATAAACAATTAAATTATGATGTTCAACTTTTAGCATTTTTAAAAAAAATATGTGTTAGGAACTGTGCTTACTTTTATAGTATCCAACCAATGATTTAAAAGTTTATGGGCATATGCTCCATAATTTTATTAATTTCAAGCCAATAAGTAATATTAATTTCAAGCCAATTCCATTTTTATCGACGGTGTACAGATTAATATATCGAGCAAAATAAAAGACTCTAAATTAAAAAATATTCTTTCTAAAAGGAAATAAAATTTCAAACCAATTTGATCATTCGTAACGCTACAATAGCTTCTTGTGCGAGCTACAATAAAGAATTTACGATATATTTAGGACTATTTTACGATGCATTTTAAACTCTAAAACTATCTAAAGTTTCTTTTTCTTTTGTTTTTTGTAACAAACTGATAGAGTTACGAAGCATGGCTCAGTAATAGCAGTTTGGAGAATATCTGTTTTAAATTTGAATGGGAAGCAAATATTTTTTTCGGAATAAAGTTAAAATAGATGGAATGACTTTCTAAGACTTCGAATATAAACAATTTTATAAGCTTAAATTATTTTTTACCGAGTTTCGATGCAGTTTAATAAATAAATATTGGGTAGAAAAAGCTTATTTTATTCAATAACTTCCTTTATACCATGTTATAAACTGTAGATTTTATAAACATTAACATAGCGCAAAAATATTTATTTATTATTTTATGTCTATACTATTTATTTGTAATATTGATAAAAGAAATATTACTAAATGTCCATGAAGGTTTTTGTTTCCACTCTAAGCCTTAAAATGACTAATTTTGAGGTCATTTAACAAAACAAAACAAAAAAAAACCATCTTTTTTTTTACAAAAATTACAGAAAAAAGTATTTATGTTATATTTATAGCACCAGGGTTACCTTAGTTCACTTCATTCATTTACCGTTACGATTGTTAAAATTATTTTTTTAGTTTCATTTTCCATCGATAAAATGATTGTTACATCTAAATTATCAATTGAAATATCTCAGATTTTAATTTTAATTTTATTAACACAGATTTGGTTTTAAAGATTTCGTTCCTGATTCTATTGGGGTAAATTTCCTACCTAATCATTTTGCTCGGTTACCATTGAAGCGTAATATATAAATTAATTCTTTAAATTACGATTTAATTTTTCTAACTCCCTAAAAAATACGTTTATTGTTTTTCGTGGCAAAATGTCATTGGTGATTTTTTGAAAAGTTAATTCTTAATAATGTTTCACAATTTTGTATTAGTTATTTTAATTACATGCGTTGAATGGACAGTTTTACATGCAGTGCGATCCATACAGTTAAGCCACCTTAATGTCCTGATAAAAATGAGCACGAACCAATGAGAGCAAAACATAAATATTAATTAAGTGAAGATATCAATACATATTCACAAGGAATTGCTTACTTTCCATCCCATATGGACAGGAAAATTATTGTACACGTGATGAAAGAAGGGAAAAAGTGCCCCGTTTAAATATAGCTACAAGTATTAATAATTAATATATCTACCATTTTAATATATATGATTTGGAATATACGATGTTGCATAGCAAAATTACATTACGATGTTGCATTAAAGATAGTAACGATAGCATTCAAGATCATACCGATAGTATTACAGATAAATCGTGTGAATCACATGCAAAAAAATTAGATCATACTCTATGATTTACCAATGTGAATGCATGAGTTAGTTCTCATTATCGTCTAATTTGTATGTACCTAGATTTATATAAGACAAACTATTTCGCAGAGTTCAGGAGTACATTGGACCTTGGAATGAAATATAGCATCACCACATATCCAATCAACAAATTTTATGCTTAATGGCATCATATTTATAGTACAAATAAAAATACATTCACGAAATGAAATTTTTGTGATGAGTACTTTTTTTAACTGGCGTTGAACAGCCGGCTCAACTCTGAGTTTACGACTTTTAATATTCAATCACGCAACCTTGTAATTTTGAACCTAACATAGAAGACAAAAGTAGTCCTTGTCAAGGCAAATTAGACTTCGTGGGGGACTTTTTGATGAAACAGACTGGCAGTAGCATTACATGTAGTGGGAAGCCACGATACCCTCCCACGGTTAGCCGGACGGCAAGAAGAAATTTCAGCCAATGATCCGTCAATCACTGAGGATGTTTTACGTCAGTACTGTGGTTTGTGTGAGCCGTGAGCATAATTCAAATCAATCAGCCACCACTGGGATTCGAACCCAATCCACTCTATTGGAAGGCGAATGTTCTTTATCCCTGAGCCACCACGACTCCGTCATGAGTGTTGGGAATATTTTGTGATTATATGACAAACGTACTTCATGTGCTTTGTATTTAAAGTACAGTGCGAAAACAAGGGGATCAACCTGAATAACTTTTGATCAAATGATCGGATTTTCACGTTCTATGACTCCCTTCTAATGCCTCAAAAGAATGACCTCAAATATGCTAATTGTAGACGATATATAAAATTACGACATCAAACACGATGGCATACCTTCTCTAAATAAACATTCATTTTTTTCGATGGATTTGGATTTCTGATCTCCAAAATGAAGGAGGAAGCCGCAATCTGGGAAATATGGTCAAATAGTTTGGTTAGGAGAACGCTCCAAATTTGGACCTCTTAACGCCAATTTTACTTTTTGCGTATCTTGCTACATCTCAAAAAATTTTTAAGCAAATACAAAAAATTTTATGCTCAATTATAAAATTCGTTTATCTAAAAATAATTTCATGCGAAAATTCTTTTTAGTAAATAATAATAATTTTTTATTATTTCATTTAAGAATGGTCGAAAAACTTTGTTTTATAAGGTCTACAATTTCTTGCATCACTTGGAAAAATGCAATTTTACATGGAAAAATACAAAATTTGAGCAAATCCCGAATAGTTGCTGAGAAATCAAATTTTAAGTATCAGACGTTCTTGAAACTTAATTCCTACATTTCAGGGGGCAGAAATCCGAATCAGTAAAACAGAAAAAAAAATTAAATTTATTCAGAGAAAGTACGTTTTTGTGTCAGATTTTGCAACCTAAATTTGAGTTCACCCCATCGAGCCATTAAAATTGAGACCAGGAATGGCAAAATCGAGTCATTAGATCATAAGTTATTAAGGTGATCAATGTTTTTGACTTTCTGTACCTTATAATTTATGCGTCTTATTAAAGCTGCTTTTTTCTCTAAGAATTAAAGAAAGAGAAAAATGAAAATATAGGATGCAGAATTTCTTCTTTAAATTTTCGATGCAATTTTTTTAAGTCATCGAATGAATTTATATTTTATCGACAATATTTTTTCGTATTTTCTTTGGACACAGGGCTACACATAGCTAATATATTTGTACCATGTCATTTAAATTGGATTTTCCTTCTTTTATTTTCCACAATGAATAAAATTTATGTCAAAAACATATTTGGAGAAAAATAAATTATTAAGCTCGGGAAAAAAGTTTAGTTTTCTTTGGTAACATTGAAATGAAAATAAAAAAATAACATCATTACTGTTCGAAGTCAAATAAGAGATTAGTGAACAAAACATCTTGAATTGGGGGAAAATGAAATCTCGTTAATTAAATTCCTTATTTTGTCTAGTTTAAAGTGCTGTATTTGGATGTTTAAATTTAAATTTAGCACACACAAAATTGTAACAAATATTATTGCGTAATCATTTCATGCACTGAGAAAAAGTAGTATGGTAAAAAATACCGATTACGTTTACCGTGTTTTTGCTCTGCAGTTTTTACAAAATTGCATTAATTATTTTGGAAAAATTAACATCAAAACATGTTTTTTTACGAAATTAAAAATTTTAATAGACGTGATCAAATTTGGTAATTTTATCATGATACCATAGACATGGAAAAAAGTTATCTGGTTAAATTTACTTTTCAATTCTGAGTTTTTATATAAATGTTTGATATTGAAAACCGGAATTTTTGATTAACCGTTACCATATGAAGGAAAGAATTAGTATTTTGTAGTTTTATTAGCCAAAATTATGGTTTTTATGAACCAGAAATGCTAATACCAAACAGTACAATAATTTTACCAGAAATTTTTTTATCCGATTGAGCATAATAATTGTTTTTATTGCATCACCAAATTTCATTAAAAATTAATTATATCAATGTAATTGATGAGATTATTTAACATAGTTTATTATAGGTTGAATAGTCTTTAATTAAATTAGTATAAATCTTTAAAGTAACGACTGTCTAATATCAAAACCAACATTTATTCTTAAAATAACAAGAATAAATGATTTATTATAAAATTATAGTTCACAGTAAATAAATGTGGTAGTAAATTAAATATGAATTTATCTCAGAAGGCAAGAAATCCCGGATCAGACATTGAGATAACCGAGCTCATCTAGAATTTTTAAAATGGTACTAATACCCTTACGATGGAGAAAAAAAAATATATCAAGGTCAGATATATAATAAAGGAATGTTAAATATTGTATAAAAATTTTTCCGAGATTTTTTCTCTCCTTAAGACTCTGTTCAAGGGGGTGTTCAAGGGGGTATTTTAGCACCCCTTGTTTTACTGCAAGAAATGTTTTTAAAAACTAAAATAAATATAAATGCATTTAGTTAAAATTTAATTCTATGTTCCTTGTTAATAATATCTTAATATTTGAACAATTAAAACAATATTAATAGCTTTATTCATGTTTTATATTGTCATTCATATACTTCATAATATATTCAAACTGCCATGTTTGTTTAACTTTAATTAAATTCTTATAAAAACTGCTAACAGTTGAGAAAATATATTTCATAGTTAAATTATTTTATTAAATAAAAATTTTAAGCATAAAATTGGCAGTATGTAATAATATGAACTTGTTCTGCGAAATAAAAGCGATTGCTATTATTTATTCGCACCAACAAAATAACGAATTTAATAAAAAATCATCCAATATAAAATAACGAATCACGAATTGTTAGTTAAATGAAAAATCAACTCTTACTTCATGTAAAAAGTTCAATGGAAGAGGAATAGCAAAATATTTAAATCAAGTATATTGTTTTGTTATTTCATTTTTACTTATTACTGAATCAAATTCTTCAAGAAAGCAAAGAATTAGCATTTCTTTTCTTAGCCAGATTGTCTTTGTCTTTTCGAGAGCCATTAATCTCTAAATTCTTTGAAGTCACCTTATAAGCTCTACAGTTTTTTTTTACCTTCCGTATGAGTTAAGGAGGTATCTATAAAAGGTATTATTTGTTCAATTACAGTAAAAAAGAAATCTAAGTTTTAGTACAGAATAGACATCTTAATCTTTTTCGCAGACACTGTAAATCCTCTTCAATTGATACTTAAAGAAGCTGTAGGCACTTTTGTTTTTTCTCAAGAATTTTATTAGTGTTGTTCTCATGTATGTACACTATTAGTGAAGCTAAATATTTTGATGGTTTAATAATTGTTACAGCATCTAATTAATGAAATAATTTCGAGAGATTAAAAAGTTCTTAATTAAGTTTTTACTTTCAGGCAACATCATTCATTTTTATTTACATACATTCCATATTTTTCCATACCTTTCTTAAAACAGAATATAATTTTCTTGCACAGATTTATCGGCACACTGAGTGCATTCTGTATATTTCTTATTCATTTACTTAAGTAAAACAAAATTTTTAGAACTGTTCAGATAGATGTTAAAGCCGTGGTTTTAGACATGTTTTTGGTATTTTTAAAAGGTTTTTCGTTAGCTTATAAAAAAAGAATAAGGTTAAAAGGCAAGGCTTTTTTAATGGGGTACAAGGAGTCCCGGTGGCTCAGTGGACAGAGTGATCACCTCCCGATGAATTGATTCGGGTTCAAATCACAACAGTATCTAATTTGCACGAATTATGCTACCGGTTCGCAGAGACCATAATGATAACGTAAAATATCTTCAGCGGTAGACGGAGCATGGGTTAAAATCCCTTCATCGTCGAGCTAACTGGGGGAGTTTTTCGTGCTTTTTTTAATTATGTAAGCTTAAATGGGGATTGGTTCCATAAAAAAAGTCTTCAACGAAGGCTAGTTTGTCTCAATGCTTGACCCAGAAGTTCCCTTGTCTTCTAAGTTGGGTTCAAAATATTAGGTTGAATATTGATTCGTTAACACATAATTCGTTAACACACTGTTCAACGCCGGTTATAAAATATAAAAAAAATATGCAAAATAAAATAAAATAAAATAAAATAAAATAAATAAATAAATAAATAAATAAATAAATAAATAAATAAATAAATAAATAAATAAATAAATAAATAAATAAATAATTATTAATTTGTAATGTTAGATTTCAAGAACTGAGACTTATAAGGCATGCAAATCCCATGTAAAAGTATTTTTTAGTTCGATTATGCTACAACTTTTTCATGCTTTCTAAACCAAATAAATTTTTAGTATGTTTGAGCATTAATATTAAACTTAAATAGTCATTTTCTGGATATTTATAAACCTATCTTCAGATCGAATTTCATTATTTCTTATTTCAGATCGAATTTCATCTGCCAAGTTGTCATAAATCAACGATATCCCAAAATTTTGAACAAAGTGAACTTTTTGGCTTCGTTAAAAGCATTTTTACTTCGCAAAAAAAGAAAACCTGAGTTTTTCGAAGAATTTATCAGCAATAAAAAATGCCGTAGTTCATTTTTATGTAATAATTTGATAAAATTTGATTCTGTTTCTGGTTTTAGTTGTTGACATCACTCTAAAGATATACTGATGAAAATACGGTGATAATTAAAGATTCTCTTTTAATGTTGATCCGAAGATGATACTGACCCATACTTATGTTATGTTAAAAATACTAGCACAACCAATTCAGAGGTAGTAAGCACTCGGTTGTTAATTTACAATCTAGTGGCCTTTAACAACTCATTCTCTTTTTTGGACATTTCTCTCTCGGTGCAGTTGGTTGAAGTTATAATGTAAAATTTCATTAAATTGTTTTACCTTAATTAAATATAAAGTCAAGAATTATTATTTTATCTAAGAAAAAGTAAAATAGCTAAGAAGATAGTTAAAGGAGGCTGGATTGAAAATTGTCCACCCGGTTTACAAACTTAACTGTTAGCCATACGTGAACATTTCCGATTTTGAATTCATATCGGAAATTACATAAGGATCAAATTACATTAGGGTTAAATACAACCCACTAAAAGGTACAATCGGAGAAAGTGCAATCCGATCAGGCCCACTCATTAAGAAAGGGAATCGAACCCAGGTCTAAACGTGATAGACAAAAGAATTTACCCCTATCACACACTGATTGGATGGCTTGGTGTTTGATTTTATTGATTACTTGAAATGATATTAGGAATACATGCATGTTTCAATTAGTTTTGATTACAATAAGTAAAATTGTTTACATTTAATAAGGATTATTTATGAATTATTTATTGTTCAACGATAGTATTATATCCGGGTTACAAAATAAAAATATTAGAAAGTTCGTATTTTAATATCTTTGCTACCATTAATAATAATGACTTTGTTATTTGTTAGTCAACAACAATGTTTGAGATAATAGTTAAGTATACTTTTGCTTTACAACTTCTACTCTGGTTTCCTTTCACAACGGAATATTTCAAGCAAAAATCTTAACTTTTCTGAATATTATGTCAAACTCGAGCTACGTTTTAAATCTGTAATATATATATTTTTTTCTATTTACACAAAGTTCCTCCAGTTTTCTTATTATTTCAGTGGTTTTATTTTATCTGAGGAATTGAAACAAAAAAATAAGCTTCAAAGAAGACTAAATTTCAAATAAAATCTTATACTTTAAAAATAGTTTTATGTATGAAATAAATAGTTAAACTCATAATTCGGTCATAATCATTACGTAGATGGAAATTTTCAGCTTTACACTGCGTTATTTTCTAAATGAGGCATAATTGTTTCCTAATGCAATGATCTTAAATGTAAATTTTTATTGAATTGTAAATTTTTAATGAAAAAAAAAATTTAAAAAGTCAAATACTTAAAAGTAGATTTCTTAGGAATTATTTGACCGATTTTGCTTAAATTTTGCATTTTGCTTTATAAACTTATATTCTTTAAGATGATGCAAGCATTTTTATACCTTACGATTCAAAATACTCTCGATCATTCTTAAAAAAATAATAAATATTTACTAAAAGTTGTTTTTTTGCATGGAATCATCTTTGAATAAACAAATTTCTCACTTGGGTGCAAAAATGTTTCAATTCGCTTAAACATTTCTCGAGATACAGCGAAATACGCAAAAAGAAATATTGCATTATTGGGTTCAAACTTTGGAGCGCTCTCTTGACCAAACTATTGGGACCATATTGCAGCTAACCCTTTTCCAAATTGCAGCTAACCCTTATAATTTGGGGGTCAGAAACCTGAATCCATTTAAAAAAAGGTATGTTTATTTAGTGAAAGTACATTTTTGAGTCTGATTTCGTAATTTAAAATATTATCTGCTCTAATTTTTTA
This sequence comes from Parasteatoda tepidariorum, assembly GCF_982258835.1. Classification (NCBI taxonomy): domain Eukaryota; kingdom Metazoa; phylum Arthropoda; class Arachnida; order Araneae; family Theridiidae; genus Parasteatoda; species Parasteatoda tepidariorum. The sequence goes on from NC_141756.1 coordinate 75,933,446, forward strand.
GCATGTGTGAGGGCACCTCTTCGAACCATTAAGATTGAGTTCTAGAACGTGAAGATCCGATCATTAGATCAAGAGTTATTCAGGGTGGTCTGTTTTTTTTAGCGCACTGTATATGGAAAATTTATGTGTGGAAATTCTTTTTTAGAGTGGTGAGTAAAATGTTTTTAAAGGGAGTAAAATCAGCTTTCTTTGCGTCTAAATTAAATTGGATTTTACAATGTATCATATGCCTGAATAATATATTGAATTACTTTAACCCTTTGACGTAGATGGTGCACCGGTGTTCTTTTTATATATTTTAATATATTATCTAATTACAAGCAAAAATGTATTTTGGTATTTTTTAATTATAAAAAAAACAATCTAATTGTTACCAAGAAATCTGTTAGATTATCGGAATTATATTTATATTAAAATATAAAATCCATTTTTTTCATTCATATTCGTAAGCTTATGCACAATTGTCTTATAAATTAATGAAATTTCGATGATAAATAACTGTTTCTTTTATATATAAATAACTGCAAATAGTGAAAATTTCAAAAATAATTTTTTGGAACTGAGCCGTTTTTGTAAGATTTTATCTTTTACGCAAAAAAAAGACACCGGTGTTTAATGCTGTAACCATAAATTATCAAGATGCTTATGCTTAATATATTATTTTTGACTTATTTTGATCTAAATTAACACAAAGTAATAAAAAAGTATGAAAAAATATGTGTAATAAAAAATCTATGTCAAAGGGTTAAAACTAATTAATAATATTTTTCTTGTTTTCCAAAACTCTTGTTTCCGAAAATTATTCTCATTAACTCTAGCTTAGCAACATTTTATTTAGAAGACAGATCATGAACTTATGACAGTAGCAATTATTAGGTGAGAACGGGGTGAAGATAGGACGAATTTATCTTCCCCCAGTTTCTTTTTCTTCTGTGTCACCCAGAAGATAATTCAACGTCATTACCTTACTAACTAGACAGTCGAAGCTGAAGTGAGCGATGATTACGATTAAAACTAATTGGGCATCGATTAATCGCAATACTCCGGAGAAACTTCAAAAACCATTGAAAAAATATTTACCGTTATGAGAAATGGTTTGATTATAGGGATGTGGGAGAAAGATAAAATGCTCTTGTTATCTCCAAACAGATTACACTGGGAAAATAAATGGCAACGAGTTTATCATCTAGTAATTACCCTTATGTAACCTTTTGGGATAACATAATTTTTAAAAGTTTAATGCAAGTTACATGCAATATGCTTTATTGCTAAATAAAATGAATTTTAGGAAGCGTGTTATTTTTACGTGCATGGTGAGTCATTCTATTTAAGATTTTGTGATAAAATTGTAATAAATTATTGGTTATAAATTATTGGTTATAAATTAGGAT